>NW_027205603.1:1640000-1937500 GCF_024711535.1 Dipodomys merriami | reverse complement strand
CAAGCTGGATAATTCCTGTGAGCTGGATAATTACTGTTATGCCTTTCTTCATTCATTTCCCCACCTCTACCTATATTTTCTTCTCCTTCTCATCCAGGCTCCTCACACCTGAATGTCTGCCTCAGGTCCACTTCTGCAGGAACCCAAATGATTCTCTACAGATCTCCAAGGGAAACATGCTCAAGCTTCTCCTTTAACTGATGCTCTTCTTTCTCCCAGCTCAAATTATTGATGGCCAGGGCACATTACGAGCAGAGGTTCACCAGAGGTGTTAACTTCAAATTCCATCTGCAAGCGTATTCAAATTCCATCAAGTAAGTTTATTTGAGGTTTACTTATTTATTTTTAATATGATACAAGCCAGAGAATTCATGAAAAACAACAGGAAGATATTCAGGGGCAACAGAAGCATACAGAAATTTCTTAACACTTTCTTTAGTGACATCATCTCACCTGTTTTTCAAAATCAGTTTAGCCTTTTCCTCCTCCATAAAACCATGCATTAAGTTCTGGTGCACAGGAGATCTTCTCATTCTGATTCCCTACAGTAATACATTTAAAGTGTCACTCATTTATCTTCACCTCAACGGAAGACCAAGCAAAAAAAAAAATACACATCATGAGGGCCATCTCACCAAATTGTGTGTAATAGAATGAATGCTGTAATGTGAGAGTCGGAAGAAGAGGGAAACATCCCTTTGCATTGTTCTCAATGTTCTCAACAAGTTTGTGAAGAGTCAGCCCTTAACTATGCTTTCATTCTAGCTCCAGCTACGTTTACAGACAGAAGCATCACTCTTTTCCATCTTTCTTCTAGATGCTGAAGGGAGAGAAAATCACACCAGCTCTCCCTAGCCTGCATCCTCGCAGTCTGCCATCCTCTGTATGTAATGGCCTTGGTCTAGGTGTCCACGCTCCTTCTCTTGCAGAGTCACTCTAAAGCAAACTGCAAAAAAATATGCTTTCAAATACTATGAACACTTTAGGTGAGGGAAGAGCTGATAGTGGTGATTATTTAACTCCCAATATTACCGATATTAAAACCTTCTATATCTCCTCTGTGCCAGAGGACAGTACCTAAAGATACAAGCAGAAATCAGACATTCAGAAGCATTTTCAGCTTCATCCCAGATGTGTTTGCCATCCATAATCTCCATCCATGCCACACATGAGTGAGTTTCTCTTAGACATTACACTGCAGAGGTAGGGGCTCGCCCAGAGAAGAGTGTCCATCAGGGTGCTATTGAGAATAGATCAGCTATTCATCCATAGCTTAGCTTTGCGGGAATAGTAAATTTCACAGAATTTAGTGGAATTTAGTATTAGAACATTGTGAAAAGCCAGTTTTAGAAAATATCAATGGCTACAGGTTTATATATATATGTTTATATATATATGACTATAAAGAAGTCAATAATTCTTGTGCTTTTTAAAAAATATATATATAGTTCAGTACAGTAATTTCTGACACACATTTCAATCATTTTTTAAAATATGGGATATATAGGGAAGCTCAAAATAGGCTGAGCATGGTGGCTCATGTCTATAGGAACAGCTACTTAGGAAGCAGAGATCAGAAGGAATATGGTTCAAGGCCAGCCCAGGGAAAACATCAGTGAGAATCCCATCTCAATAAAATCCCTGGATGGGATGTTTTACTCCTAATGAATGACCCCAGCTGCATGGGAAGTGTAATTAAGAACATCTGAGTTCAGACTGGTTCAGGCAAAAAAAAAGAAAAAAAGCCAGTGTGTTCTATAAAACAACACAAAAGAGCGAAGAGTGTGGCTCAAATTGTAAAGCACCTGCCTAGCAGGGGCATGAATTCAAACCATGGTATTGCCAAAAAATGCCTAAATTAATAGAAGTGTTCACTTCTTTTATTTTAAGTTCCCTATGCTATACCCACCTAGCATTTAGAACAGGATTCTAATTCTTGTTGCTGAGAACTTAGAGGTAGGCTTGTCTTAAGCAATGACAAGCATTTGTTTGGTTTGGTATGGGATTTTGTTTAGGATTCTGGGAAGTACTTTAAAAATGTGCGGCTGTTGTATGATAGGTTCACTGCAAAAAATCACTAGTCAAGTCTCATCAAAGATAAAATGCTTTCCAGAGTTGACCTCCTGATCTCATTTTGATTATATTTTTGTGTTAATTAAGTAGAGTACCCAAATAAGGCATTCATGGATGAGGCTATGGGAATGAGTTTAGTTCATTAAACTTTTCCGTTTCTTTTTTTTTCTATCAGATCAGTGACAAATAGGGACCTAAATAAAGAAAACATTATTAGAAGTGATGATGCTATTCCGTCCCTTCCAACTAAATAATAAGATGAACCTTGAGAGTTTGTTTTCACTTCCTAAGGCAAAATCCTGCCTGAACCCTGATTTTATGGAATGTTATCAGAAATAAAGTCAGAATGTACCTCGCAATGCATTCTTGAAGCCAAGCACATGGTCCTGGTCACATGGAACCTTGTCTTCCTAAATTGATAGCACTAATCTCTGCAGGAAACACTGGAACTGGAGCTACATCCATGTTAATAAAGCAAATAGATAAATTAAGTAAGTAAGAAAACTCCCTTTACCCTAATGAATACAAATGGTTATGGTCTCTCATCTCCTAAGGTCTTTATTTTGTTCTGGATCTATGAGACTTTCTAGTCAGTAGAACAAAACCCTCATCTTCTTCCCTCTGACAGTTTTGTACAGTTTCATTTCCTCATGCCATGTATTTATCCTTATAATATTTAAAATGATATATTTCTTCTTTATCTTCAAATAGATTATATGACAAGCATATTTCAAGCACTCCTGTTATATTTTTCACAATTGTTATGTACAAAAATCTTTGGGGCTCAGTGGATGTGTTTATATCTAATTATATCAAGCTTATACAAAGGAAAGCATATATTGGAGTTGATTTGCTCTAAGTGAGATAGGTTTGCTTTGTCAAACATGTTTAGAAATGAAGACAGATGTCATCAAAATCTGTTAGAAAAAAGCTTAGGAATAACCATGCACATTTTCAGTTTCAGATCTAACAGACATGAGCTTTTCTTAGAAAAGTCCTCTGATAAATGGCTTTTTTTTAATGCTTTTGATATGACTTACCTACTTCTGGTATTTACTAAGCCAATTTAACTTTAGCATCCAGGCTCTTTTATATTTGAGTCAATGTGTAACAATACTCAAGTTGGTTTTGTTGTTGTTGTTGTTGAAGCTTGAGACAAAAGGAGAACAATTGTGTTTGTTTATATTTAGCTCCCATTTGGCAATCATTATGAGTTGTATTTTTCTATATACTAATATCATACACGTTTGGGGAATAAAGCTGTGCATCCATCAATTTTCTTTCTTTGTTCTCAAACATCTCATTACATAATTGCCTTGCCAGCCAATCTTTCTTGTCCAAATTGAGGTTTTTAATACCATTTCTTCTTATGTAAAGCCACAAAATCAACAGCTTTTACTTTGTGTTATTCAGTCGTGTTCTGTTGAAAATTCTAACCTATTCATTTGGTGAGGTGTTTTTTCATATGTCAGTTTCCATATGGGCTAAACTTTATACCTCTTATTCCTTGGTGTAAGAGTATTGTCAACCCTGACCTCTTTTCTCCAGGGACCTACTAATTTATACACACTGATGTATCTATCTGCTGTGATGCCATGTGGTTTTTAGCTACCTTATTCTGGATAATCCTGTATCTTCATCAAGGTATCTGCTGTAACAGACAGAGAAGCCCTCACCCTTGTCTTCCTTCTTCTCCTCCAACCTCCTCCCTACATACAATGTATCACATCTGCGTTGTCACATCATTACCTGGCTTCTGAGGTCCTGCTGCATGTTTGCTTACAATACATTTCCCTGAAACCATCTATTTCATTATCTGTCTCTACTTCTTGAGCATAACCTTTTAAGGATTAAGGACTGAATATACTCCTTGCTTTATTCCCAACACTTAGCCAATAATTGTTCAATATACATTTGCAGCATTGAAATAATCCACATTAATTTTGGCTCTATGAAAAGCTTGAATAAAATAAAGCATTAGTTAAAGGGGTACATGTGACATATGCTGTCACATATAGAGCCATTCCAAGGATGATATGTGGTAACAGTTCTCAAAATTACTTAGAGGCAGTGTACCAGCAATCCATAACACTTTGTGGGAAACACTGTAAAAGTAACCCTGCCTTTCGATTCACTGCTAATTAATTCTTCCATTGTTTAAATGAAGCATTGAGGAGATTCATAAGCTTGAAAATCTTCATGTATGGATTCAAAGGCACACTGGTTTACACTTGTCCCTAAGATATTTTTAGATCTTCTGCTTGTGGCATAGTTCAGCAGAATTGTTGGTTGTTCAAAGATATTCACTATGACAACACGCCGTACCTCACGCTTGCAGGTAAGCAGGAGGTAGCAACTTCTTTTTGCTTTTCTTTTTCCTAATGCTCTACTTTCATGATGCTCTATGAATTTGAAGTGTTTTGTAAGCTGTATTTTAAATCTTGGAAGGATTATTACATCAAATAGCCAAAATTTCTTCATGAGTAAATTTTTGAAAAAAAAATTAATTCACCTTAGGAAAAACAAGGAAGTAACATGGTAGAAATGTCTTCTGAAAAAAAAACAAGAAAAAAAAAAGTAATGTCTTCTGAAGCCTGGCGCCTGGTGGCTCACACCTGTAATCCTACCTACTCAGAGGCTGAGATCTGAGGATCGTGTTTCAAAGCCAGCCATGGCAGGAAAGGCCGTGAGACTCTTATCTCCAATAAACCACTCAGAAAACAGGCACTGTGGCTCAAGTGGTAGAGTGCTAGCCTTGAGCTGAAGAGTTGAGGGACAGTGCCCAGGCCCAGAGTTCAAGCCCCATGACTGACCAAAAAAAAAAGAAATGTCTTCTGAAACAAAGAAAATCTTATGTCTGTAGCATTATTATGTTACATTCAGATATTTTTTGCAACTATTTCTGATATAAGATAAAACATTTTATGACTTTCTTGCCCTGGCTGGCTTTGAACTGTGATCCTCAGATCTCAGTCTCCTGGGTAAATAGGATTATAAGCCTGAACCACTGAACCACTCAGCTTATGCTTTATAATGTTCTCATATTTACACAAATAAATATGCAATGTGTATATTATTGTAAGTTCTAAAAATGTATCTGATCAACATTTTCATATACACTCTTAGTAATTCAACTTTGATTTAATAACCTTTAAGTAAGAGTCTAATCTTGTGAATCAAATGACTAAATACAAAAGAAAAACATAAACTAAGGCTAACATGAATCATCAAAAAAATTTGATCTGTTAATAATAAAATTTAGAAACGACAGTACAAGAGTCTGGCTAAGTTAGAGAAAGAAAAAGATAGGTTTACTTTCAAATATGAAATGGCTTCACACATGATGCAAAATAAAAACTAAAAGTATTTGAGGCATCAATCAATATTTAATCAAAGACATGGGGTATCTGTGTTCAAAATATGGTTGTAAGCGTGCAATGCATAACTAGAAATAAAATGAAAGAACACTAAACTCCAAGAAAGACATAACATCCAAAGCATATCTGTGAAAATGAAAATAGGGAAATACAGAAATGGAATAGGGAAACGGAAATAGGAAATGGGGAAATAGGAAGTGATGAGGGAAAATGATGCCCGGGTGACACTGATCAAGACGCATTGCGTGCATTAACTGTCACGTTGAATGGAAAGCCCTTTGTATACTATTAATGATTAACAATAACAGATAAATCTATGCCTTTCAACCCTTTTATTTGAGACACTGAAGGAATTGTTGGAGAGGCAATGAAGTGAAAGGGAAAGATTCTCCCGGCATATAACTTGTATCTTATGGCCTGCCTCTCTGTTCTCTGACATACATTACTGTTATTTATTCTTTCCTTTTTCCTATGTCCTTTTCCTTTACTTCCACACAGCTAGGGTGTGGCTTGCAGACGCTCAATAAAAGATAACATCATAAGGAAAGGATGACTAATAGCAGTGCTCCAAGTCCTGACTGTGCCCCAATCTAGGACAGCTTGAAGTGCAGCAGTGGTGTCATTAGGATCTACAGTTGGCTGTGAATCTACAGCTCAGCTCAGGGCATTTGTAGATGTCATTCCCTTAATGGTGTCTACCTCGCAAGGGCACACAGCCACAGGGGTGCCTAAAATGACTCTTCTATTTGAAGCCAGCCAGGCCAGAAAAGTCTGTGAGACTCTCACCTCCACTAAAGTACCCTGAGAAAGCTAAAAGCAGAGCTGTGGCTCCAAGTGACAGAGCACTAACCTTGAGCTTGAGCAACTCTCTCTACTTCACATTTCTTGGCTATGGTGATCCAACGACTCTGATTCATCCAGTTTCATCACCTACATTGTAAGCATTTATGACTTATCATCACGTTCACCTCCAGTTTATCTACAAATGTTAGAAAATTACGTAAGCCTGTAATGAAGCTGGAATTTCATTGTGGAGGAAATGTACAACTCTTGACTTATAAAAGCGATATTATGTTAAGAAATTACATGTGTGTGAATGCATGTTATTTGACACATTCTGCTAGTTTTGGAACTGTGGGGGTTTCTTTTACACATAATAATACTTTCTTTTAAGCCATCAGATCCCGTTTAATAGAATATCCCCAGGGTTATTTGCTATTCTATATTTTTCTTGCCCTACAATGGATCACTAAAAAAAACAGGCAACCAATACATACATTGTGTGAGATAAGTACATTTCACATGTGAATAAAATAATTCCTTTCCTATTTTTATTTTAGCTGGCAAAGAACCCAGGATGACAGGCCCTAGTTAGTGCTAAAATAACATGGCATAGAAATTTATTTTTTTTACCTTCTCAAACCATATTGTAGAATAAGGATCTCATACAAACACATCATGGAAATGCTGCAACTCAAGTTGACACACACCACAGTGACTTACATAAAAGCAACTCAAGCATGGATGAACTGATCTTGAATGCAGAAGACTGATTTCTGCTGCAGACAGTCAGGGTGGCAGTTGTGTCTGTGATAATAATGGACAAGGCAGAGAGAAGCTATTTTTAAAAGAACTTCCTGGGGGACCAGAGGGTAATTCCTGAGGGGAGAAAAAAAATCAGCATTTCCCTCTTTACTGGCTCTGGCTTTCCCAGCCCTGCAAACTTTTAAAGTAAAACCATAATGATTAGTAAAATGTGCTAAAGAAAATGATAGAAAACACACAGCCATAGTATTCTGCATAGAGCTTCTGAGCAGCTGCATGGGTCACAAACCCGCACACAAACATACCTTGGAGAAAAATATAGCTAGTTACCCTTCATCTATTGACATCGGCATTAGTCAACGTCTGTGGACAATACTAGCCCCTGACAACTATTCAAGTCGAAAATAACATATCATAGATTGGAAACCTAATCACAAAATTGTGACATTGAATCATCAATTCAAACGTAAATTCTTTGTTCACTCATTGCTTTGGGCAAATTGGTTCTTCTATTTGTAAACATGGGTTGAGACCTGGGTTAATATTCTCAAAAAGGAAAAAAAAGCCTATCACTAAACAAGAAGAAAAGGAAAATTTAAAAGAAATACCTCAACTTCATCTAAACTACTCTTACTTCAGGTAAGTTTAATTTGGTAGTCTAATTGTTTTAGAAATATTCCTTTTTATTCTCAAGCCCACTTCAAATAGGAAAACACCTGTGAAGAGGAGGCGGGTAGAGTTGGGAGTTGGGGTGGGAAGGAATAGTAGGGGAAAAACAAAGGAGGGGGGTAACAATGCTGGATAGGAAATGTACTCATTACCTTACTCATGTAACTGTAACCCCTCTGTACAATATCTTTACAATAAAAATATTTTAAAAAGAAAACACCTGTGAAGCAGAAGCAAGCCTAATCAGTAATGTAGGGAGAGTTTCACCAACTCAGTATTCCTTTGTCAGTGTCATCTTTCCTGATCTTTATGTAGAAATCATTGGTGTTAATCTTGGAGAAAAGGAAGGAGAGATATTTAAGCTCAGAAAAGACTTAGAAGTAAAGATTCACAATGCCTGTCAGAAAAATAGTCAGGTATTAACAGAATTATTTTATATGAAGAACTCTTCTTCTAGAGGAGCTGGATGTAGTGTAAAATAAGAAAAGGAGACAGACAGACAGACAGACAGACAGACAGATGGATGAACAGAGAAGCACACCAAAACTCTTTACCTTCTACAGTTCCATTGTTTTTCTATTCTGTTTTCATTCATTTTGGAGTGCAAGCATTTTTATTTCTGTTCTTTCCATCATCACAAGTTCAAACATGAACCAATAATATATATTGAGTACTTTCACATTCACTTTTAAAGTGTGTTTTTACTTAACACATCAAACATATACTGACTTGATTTTTTTAAAAAATCAGTATTATTTCCTAGCTCCTATCCTTCCTGGTTCTTACTACCCTTACACAAAACTTCTTGAAATAGTGTTTCCAATTCATTTCCACCAATTACTTGTTCCTTTGGCATTCTTCAATCTACCACAATTGAGTCTGTATCCCAAACTAAAATCCAGTTATTGGATTGCTAAACATAATTGCTATTTTTACAATTTGAGGTATAAGCATGGGACCTCTCAGGAAACACTACTAATCATTTATTCTGTGTTTTCCACTTCTTTCTGAATGTTTTATATGCGTACATATGGTACATTTGGACCAGATTTATTTCATCCCTTAATGTATTGCCTATCTGTTCATGACCAACATTGAAGGTCTCAGTACTCATTTGAAATGGTTCAATTGGTGACTCAGCGGTAACTCACTCTAAAAAATTTAGACACTGCCAAGGTAGTGCCAAAATAATTCAGCAAATTTCTTGCAATCAACAAAAATATGGATACTCAAATTCTTTCATTCCAACTCCCCTGCTTTGCTATTAACTATCATGTTGTGAAAGAATCTTGAACGAATGACTAGGATGGCCATTCATGCTTTCATAGATGGACAACTATATGATACTGTTGCTTTCTGCTGTTTGGGATGGAATTGGTTCATATCACATATTGTTAGGATCCCATCTTACATAATCAAGTGTTTTTTACAAAAGGCTGTATCCACTGGCCACATTTTTTTTGGGGGGGGGGTCCGGTCGTGGGGCCTGAACTCTGGGCCTGGGTGCTGTCCCTCAGCTCTTCAGCTCAAGGCTGGTGCTCTACCATTTGAGGCACAGCGCCACTTCCGGCTTTTTTCTTTTTGTTTATGTGGTGCTGAGGAATCGAACCCAGGGCCTCACGCATGCAAGGCAAGCGCTCTACCACTGAGCCACCTTCCCAGCCCACTGGCCACATTTTTATAGTTATTTTGTCAAGTGGGAAGTGGAAAGAATGGCCAGTCACTGCCTTCCTCTCGTTCTCTCTCTTGCTTCATGCTGCATTGCTGGCCACATCTCCTAGGATCCTATGCCTTCCTGGTTTCCTCTTCACTTCTGTGGTACTTGTCTTTGCTTTCTTTTCCCATACTTACTTAATTGGCTGAAAGCCTTCTGTGGGGTCTCCATGGAGCAGAGGATTCTGTTGGACATCTCTACTGAAGTAACAAATCACACTGAATATGCCCAATGCAATAATTATAAACTTCTCAAAAAATATACCAGCTCGAGCTGTCCCATGGTTTCTGTTTCTTCCTAAAACACATCAAGAGATTGTCCTCCAAATCTGTCTCACAAATCCTGCCCCCTATATTAGCACCTTGTTTAGTTTAATTCATCGTTATCCCTCATTTTCTTTGGCCCAGCAAAATACTGTCCCCACATCCAGACTTTGAGGCTTCTAACTTTTACTTCAGACCATGTCATTTCTGTCTTCATTAACACAATAAACTCTGAGCTTGCATCCACCTACACTAAAATACAAGTTTCTTGATCTTGAATTCCAGCCTCTGCATCATCTGACCTTCACCTATTTTTTTTTTGAGGATTATCAGCTGCTCTGTGCTCTCAGCCTAAACTCTTTAGTTATAGAATACACTTGCAGATTCTCAAGAGTGTGAAACTCCATGTGTGTCTGTACCCTTCAGGTTTGAACCCTCTGATTGAAATGCTTCATGCTGTCTCTTCACAAAATTACTTCCTAAGCTTACTCCACAACTTACCTTTTCCATCAGTCTCACTCCTCACTCTGATTGGTGGCTTCTAACAAGAGGCAGTTCTACCAGCATTGCCCAAGTCCAGTCATGGTCTAATTGTCAGGTTATTTACTTCCTCCTCCTCCAGACTCTGAGCTCCTTCAGCACAGAATAGAACCTCTCATCTCTGCTCTCAAGCACTGATCAGCTTCCATCCCAGGAACTAGATTTAGAAAATGTTTAATGGATAAAAGGACCAAAGTGAATGAAAGTGACCAACATACCTGAATGTCAGTAAAAATGAAATAGATACTCAAGAAGGCTAGCCAGCCAGCATGAAAACTGTAATAAGACACAGAGGTTTTCCTGGAGTAAAAAAATTGCTACTGTGGTGTGACACACCTATGCAGCTGGCCAGGAATGCAGCCCCAGACAGTGTCAAACCTTTAGGAAGTCAGGAACTCATGGGAAAAAGTCACTTGCCTTCAGAGATAATGAAATTCATATTCCAGAAGCTGGGGGTGGGAAGCTCGATTTATCCCTTCTAACCTTACTGACCAGAGGGTGTCCAGAAGTCATCATAACCAAGGGGTACCCAAAAGAGAATGTGGTTTTTGCTCATTGCTACTCTACCAAAATTTGCAGTACAGCAACACAGCACTGCTAACACAGTTCATCATGTTTTACTTCAGTTTTCTGCATCTGCATCTACTTCAAAGAAGCATGTCTCAGTTTTCTAAGTAGATATAAAGAAGGGTTCTGGAACAATTTTTTTCAAGTCATCAGTTGGAACTATTGGAAAAGTCAACAGTTTCACAAAAAGGAATGCTTCGTTTCTGTGACACCTCATAGGATTCACAGCCTGGAAGAAATTTGTCAGTGTGATACAAAGCCCAGAAAAACATACAGTGCAATGAGAAAAAAAAATTGTCACTCTGCCCCCAAATTTGAATAGATAAAGGAAGTTGACTTACAATGCTGTGATTTGAGTGTACCATCTTAGGCATTGTGAGGAAGAGGATGACAACGAAAGATAGCCTTTACTTTCATCACTTTTGGTTTGCTGGATCTCACGGTATCATGCAATGAGATTTTATGGGGGGCAGGGAAATGAACAGCAAAATGTGTTAAGAAGTGTTGACAATCAGAAATTTAGTGGCTATAGGCCTGGCTCCTGGGGGTTGTCCCTCCATCCAACAAATTCCATTTAAAAAGAGATCCCAGGACACCAGTGACTCTGGAAAATTTTAATGAGATTTGCCTTGTTCTCAGGGCTGTGCCCAAATTCTGCAGAATTAGAGAAGCAAACAAGCTTGGCACTGACAGTTTATAGGCAAGCTGACCTATTCACATTGAAGACCAAACAGAAAAGTCCCAGATGAGGGTGTGTTTCTTTTCATAGACATAATGGAAAATATTTAATGCAAAGTTGGAATAGAATGTCAAAGGTGTATTTCCTAGGAACTCTGCAGTCATTGTTGTCAATCTGATTTCTATTTGTACCAAGAATGCAAAACTTCCTGTATAGACGTTTCTATGAATAGAACAAACAAAACTTGGATTAAAATGCTCCCTTAGTTTAATCTCTTTATTTATTTATTTTAACACAACTTGGTTGTTTGTCTCCAAGGACTGGGAAAAGAAGCCAATGACTTTATGCCACTGAAAGTCTTGGAAAGGTCTTTAGTAGTTTTTAACTTTCCAATATGCTATAAATTAAAATTAACTCTAGGGAGTTTTTCAGAAAGTGTCCTTAAATCTTAGAGATGTTACCACATGCTTGGATCTGCTTGTTGATTTAGGTCTTAAATTTCTATGAGACATCGCTCTTGGAAAATGTCAGTGTATTGATTCTCTTCCAAAAATGTTACTATCCCCTCTTATTAGACCCTGTCTGGGAGGCAATGAAAATTTATCCTATGACATTCAGAACAACAGCCTAGGAACTGAGGAGAAAAACAAAATCCATGAGCTATTTAAAGTGATGGTAAAAATGAAATAAAATAAAGAGATGGTATATGAACTTCCTAATCTACTCAGTTCTGTGGCTGCACAGATACTTAGTGCTATTAATATTTTGCTTTAATTAGTAAAAAAAAACACACTGAAATTTGATTAAGATTAGATATTATATTATATTATATTCCTGGAATGTGGCTGCTATCTTTCTTTTGTCCACTTAAAAAGAGGGAGGAAGTTTTTGTAGTGTCAGTCTCTTAGCCCATAAGGTAAATCTGAGGCACCAAGATTGCTAACTGAAAAAGAAAACGAAAAGTTGAATCAAGTTACATAGCCTTTAACTCCTGGAACTCATGACCTCAGAGTTGTGAACTCAGTCTCCTATCTATTTTAAACCCTTCTCATTCTCAATTATTGTTTCTTTGGTAGGACAAAGCCATCATTAAGAGTTACTCAGGTCATTGCTGCTGATAGCTATCTTCTACCACCACAATTGAACAGAATATCAGGAATTGTCTTCTGTGGGAGTCAGAGGTATGGCTCAAGTGGTAAAACACCAGCCTCAAGTGAAAAGGGTAAGTGAGAGCATGAGGCCCTGAATTCTGGTACTTGCAGAGAAAAAAAATGTCTGCTTGAATTCCCACATGTGTCACCATAACAGTTGTTACCAATTTTCACTAGCTTATTTCCCCTTCAATGTTTTTGAAATTGTCATAGACATTTACATTTAATTTTACACTCACCACACTTTGTATGTGGATCTGTGCTGGATACCATAGCTCCTTTCTGTTGAGGCTCCTTCTGACTAATCCTGAAGCAATGAGCCACCTGTGGCTAGTTACTTCCACATACCTATGACTGGGACTGTTTAATGACAATGCTCCAAATGCTTCCTCTTCATGCAAAAGCAAAGTCTGCTGGAAGAACATGGGCTAATGCACATACTTTGCCTCTTCCTGCCCTGTGATGGTATCATATGGTTAATCATCACTCCTACTCCCTTTATATGGCATGTTGAGATGAGTCACAAGACCTGAGTTGTGAAATGCCTGGAATGAATGAAGTATTTGAGAACTAAAGCTGTGATTTTCTTATTAGGAGGAATAATAAAGTTGGTGATGTGTGATTATTATTGCTGCCAAAACTTGAATGGGCTACCAGGTGCCCAGATTAAAGCTGCATCTCAGAGATCAGGGTAGTGGTCAGAAAGTGTGCTTCTGAGAAAAACTGAACTTGAATTGATGAACTCTGTAAAGCAGATAGTCTTCACTAATGTAGGAAGAATGGAGCACTTGCCATTTTTGTTGGTTGCTGTTTGAGTTGAGATCCTCTGACCGGGATTTCCATCATGAGTTCTTGTGGTTACAGGCCTTCAGACATGGACTAAATTATACCACTGGCTCTCAGTTGTCCAAACTGAAGATGGTAGACCTTAGGACTTGTCAGTTTCAATAACTATGAGAACCAAAACCTCAAAAACAAAATTTATTTATATCTATATCTATATCTAGGTTCTATTTCTCTAGAGAACTATGACTAATAGAGGGGATAACATAAGGTTGAAGGCACAGACCTCAGCAAAGATTAATTGCAGAGGGAACCTTACTGCATTGCTGGTGGGAATGTAAACTTGTTCAACCACTCTGGAAAGCAGTATGGAAGTTCCCCAAAGACTCCACATAAAGCTCCCCTATGACCCAGAAACCCCACTTTTGGGCATTTACCCAAACGATCACAAACAAGGTCATACCAAAGCTATCAGCACAACCATGTTTATCACAGCATTATTTACCATAGCTAAGATATGGAACCAACCCCAATGCCCCTCGGTAGATGAATGGATCAAGAAAATGTGACACACACACACACACACACACACACACACACACATACACACAATGGAATTCTATGCCTCCACCAGAAAGAATGACATTGCCCCATTTGTTAGGAAATGGAAAGACTTGGAAAAAAACATATTAAGTGAAGTAATCCAGGCCCAAAGAAACATAGGTCTCATGGTTTCCCTTGTTTGCAATGACTAGTACATATCAAGGACAAGCAGAGAAGGTCAAAAGCTATGTACATATGACCACATGAGATAATGTTAAGCAAAATGTACCCCAAGACTGGAACACAAGTGTTTTTTTTTCTTTCTGGCCTATTGTGTTTACTGTACTTATAATGCACTATGTAATTCTTTTGTTTCTTTTGTATGTTCTTTCCCCATGGTATAACCCCTGTTTTCACTGGATTTGATGCCAGTGTTTTGCATCTTGTATATACATTTTTGTAATTTGGGGAGGGGAAGGGATATTACAGAATGCTTAAATGGGGATGCAGTTTGACTCATTGTGACAACGAGATTGACAGGACACTTTATTGAAAATGAACTTTACAATGTTGGGGTGGGGTGGGGACGGGAGGAGTTGGGGAAGGAAGTGATGGTGGGGGAAAACAAAGGAGGAGGTAACAATGCTTGCTATGAAATGTGCTCATTATACTACTCATGTAACTGTCACCCCTCAGTACAGTATTTTATATATATATATATATATATATATATATGAAATTGCAAAAGATCCTAGCATGTGTCTCTTGCAAAGACTTAGAAGAAAAATGCATCAGAATTCAGTGAATGATATATGAAAGCAAGAAAAGATAGAGGTTATGGCTCAGTCCTATGTTCTTGTTGGTAAAAATGAATGAAGAGGAAAGCTAGGAAGGAAGGAATCTTATAAAATGAGGGAAAACTTCACTGGGATCCATCAAATGCACAATTCATGAAGAACTGTGTGATTTCTGTATGCATATTGCTCTTTCCATTATGGAAAGTTTATCTGGGCCTAAACAACTTTTTCTCAGTTGCTTTAGATCTGCCAATACAGCAGCATGGCCCCATTTATTTTCCTTTGTGTAACTGTTGCCATGTTAAAAGGCTGATCAAAAGGGTGTTTAGCAGGCTTTATGCAATGCTCAGCATGGGACTTTGTGTGAATGGATCTGCATGCCACTGAGTAAAGGTTTGACTCAGAGCCACACTGAAGTCATCCATAAATGGACAGTGACAGATATTTTCAGCTCTCTGTCACCTATTTTCCTTCTACTTTCTCACTATCATCAAGTATAGCACCTCTGACTTTAAAGTGTTTTACAAATGGTAACTCGCTTTATCTTCACACCTTTCCTGTGAAATACAGTGGTGATGAGAAAACCTGCTATCTTCCGAGAGGCAGGTGAGGGGAAAGAAAAATACAGATAACTGCTTATCTCTCTAGTGAGGATCAGAAGAGAAAATTATGACAGGATCCTTGGTCTCAGATTTAATTATTTCACAACCCTGCTCCCTTACTTCATTTTATTACTGTGCAATAAAATTCCTTCACTATGGAGATGGTCTATAAATCTTGTCAACTTCTCCAATTAAAAAAAATATTAATGCCAGGTGCCGGTGTCTCACCCTGTAATCCTAACTACTCAGGATGATAAAATCTGAGGATCATGGTTCAAAGCCAGCCCGGGCAAGAAAGTCCGTGAGACTCTTATCTCCAATTAACCACTCAGAAAACTGGAAATGGTGCTGTGGCTCAAGTGATAGAGCACTCACCTTGAGCTGAAGAGCTGAGGGACAATACCCAGGCCCAGAGTTCAAGCCCCACGACTGAAAAACAAAACAAAACAAAATTAACCCTAATAGTTCTCCATGCCAGAAGAGGCACATTTCTACACACTGTAAACTGGAATATCTTCGGATTCCAATTCAATTAAAGCAAAGGAATTTAAGCTTCTTCTGAAACCCTCCAATACTATCTCAAGTCTTAGCATAGTTTCATTGGTTATGATTTTGAAGAAAACCACAGTGAGATAAGATGAATTATTAGTGACATAGATCTATATAGATATAGATATAGATAAACAAAAACAGCATGAGTTTTTGAATACTTCTCTCATTGTAAGGAATCATGTCTCCAAAGGGCTTGTTTATTATTGAATCCAACACAATCATTCTTTATGCTTTGATTCTATAAATGGCAGCTGGTTAGAATTGAGAGGCTCAGACACAACAGATCCTTCCCAACTCATGTATACCAAAGGAAACGTATGATAATTAAGCCCAGTTTTGACTCCAAGAGGGTCAGAAAAACTGGACTGCATATATCCACATCAGACATTATTTCTAGAGTGACTTGCAAAAAATATTACATTGCTATTAAAGCACGAAACCTCAGATATTCATGGAACATGAGTTATTTAGAAACAGAAAGCAGCTAGAAGGAAAACGATAATGAAACAATCACAATCATAAGTGATAGTGCCTAGACTGACCTGTACACTGACTCCATGAAGCTGTTCATTCCAACTCAAGCCATATCTCCCTGTGTAGTTGAGCTCCTTGTTCCTCTGTTTCTGTACTTATCCAGTTACTATTGTGAGCTACCATTACAGGTCAAGCCATAGTTCTTTCCTCCAATGCAACTCTTGAATGTTTAGTTCAGCAAATTCTCTCAACAAGGTAATTTACCTTCCATGACATTCTTTGGCTGTGTCCTTCAACGGTTCTTCTCATGTTAATTTCCAGTAACTCTTGTCTCCACGCAGGAGCTGGTTGTCAATTCACTGGTTGTCCAGTGAATGTGGGAACAAACTATAAATGAATAGAGCTCAATTCTACTGAGTAATGTAGAAGAATAAGCTGTTGGTACATATAAAAGAATACTAAATATAAAATGTATATTTGAACGTGAAAGATCTATATATAATATGGTCCAGTATGTGAGACATTTTAACAAGAGCAAAACTGTGCACAACAATTATAACATGAATGAGAAATATACAAGAACTTGAATAAAAAGGATTATTGAATACAAATGGACAGCACAAGGTTATTTACAGGACTGATAGAACTGACCTGCATCATGATCATTTTGAAAACTAGACAAATTTATGTTTGTGTCAAAACCAATGGAACAAAATGTATCAAAGATGTCTTTGATGGAAAAATGTACAAAACAGATTCAAATAGAAGGGCATGGCTCAAATTAAGTAGCCAGTACTCTTCAAAAGTGTGGAAGTAATTGAAGAAAAATGGACATTTTATGAACATTTGTAGAATTTAGATTAAGGAAGGTTTCTCATGAAGTGTAATGCCAGATTTTAGATGGGAATCTAAGACTACTGGAAACACTTGGTTGACTATTGTAATATGAATAAAGTCAAAAGTTTAGAGCTAGTCAATGCTCTCTCTCTCTCTCTCTCTCTCTCTCTCTCTCTATATATAGATATGTATATATATATACATATCTATGTATATATACACACACACATATATACATATATATGTATATATATACATATCACACACATACATATATATGTATATATACATATATATACATATATATACATATATACACATACATATGTGTGTGTGTGTGTGTGTGTGTGTGTGTGTGTGTGCTTGAATTCTGGGCTGGGGCACTGTCCCTGAGCTCTTTTGCTCAAGGCTCCTAGCACCCTATCACTTTGAGTCACAGTTCCACTTCCAGTTTTCTGATGGTTAACTGGAGATAAGAGTCTCAAGGACTTTCCCTCCCAGGCTTGTTTGAAACATGATCCTCAGGTCTCAGTCTTTTGAGTAGCCAGAATTATAGGCATAAGCCACTGGTGCCTGGCTGCAATGCTAATTTTTTTTAAAAAAATAACCAATTATACTATATTGTGTTGATATTTTACAATTAGAAGTCACTGCATAACGTTGTATTTGAAAACTTCATTGCATTTTCTTGCTTTGTAAACCAGAAATTGCTTTAGAAAGAAAATTTAAATGTAAGTATGTTTATTATATAATTTCAGAAGAAACAGGGCATCAGCTACTATGCAATATATTTTCTGTGAGAGTTAATGGATCTTTAAAATAAAGCTAAAACTGTTTGGGACAGTTTTTTGTTTTTTTTAATCTTTGGATGGAGAAGAATGTGCTGAATTACAAAATGATAATGAAGGAGGCAACAATGCTTGATAAAAAATGTACTCATTACCTTGCTCATGTAATTGTAACCCCTCTGTATGGTATTTTAAAAAATGCATTTGATGTCAGTATAATTTGGGGAGGAGAAGGGAAAACCCAAAATGTTTTAATAGGGCTACAGGTTGACCCATTGTAACAGTGAGATGTACAAGACACTGTTGAACTTTACAATTTAGGTGGGGGTAGGGGTGGAGGGGAGTATAGTTGTGGAGGTGAGAGGGAAGGGATGGTAGGGGAAAAACAAAAGAGGAGGCAACAATGCTTGATAAGAAATGTACTTATTACCTTGCTCATGTAACTGTAACCCCTCTGTACAGTATTTTCCCAATAAAAAACTTATTTAAAAAAAAACAAAACCAAAATGATAATGAATTGGTTTCTGAGGTGTAAGAAATAACTTGGTCTTCTTTGTCTCTTAAAATCTCCAGCTATTCACAAGTGGAGGTCTAACACATAGCAAAGTTAATGATTGAGTACTAAGTGGACCTCACTTGTTTCTGTTAGATTGCTCACTAGATGTGTGACTTTGGACACATTAAATAATCACATCATGTACTGGTTTCCCAAAGAGAAAGTTTTGTCCCTATCCCAAAAGGTAGGTCCATACTTTCATCCTTAAAGTAATGATACAAGTCAAGTGGGCTCAAACTTGGCACACACTTAGAACATACCTACACACTTAGTAAGCCAAATTAGCTGTTAATTATTTGTTGAATTTAAAGATGAAATAAGCCTAACAACAACTGAGAAATTAGTCTTAGAATTAGTTCTGGGTTGCTAGCACAAGTACACGCATGGTTTTTAAAAACACTTTACCAAGCGATAGGCAAACAAGCACAAATTAGCCTTGGCAGTACAAGTACTCAAAATGCATGGGAGGGAGTGATGACAGTCAAGTGGAGTTAATCAGGGAATGCAAAATATAAATCATTTTTTCATAAATATTATGTATCTGATGAAGTTTTATCTGTGAGGGTACTCTATCATTGTTAATAAAGACAAATTGCATTTCATTTTTGGTGAGTTAACAAGTTTTAAGACTAATGGCAAGCTCAGGCATCTGCTTCACTTAACATTATATTGAAATCAGCAGCTTTGGCAAGTTCTCTTAATTTTGCTCATTCTATACACTCATCATCATCATCAATTTTCCTTCTCTCTCCCAAATTCAGTACTTATTATCTCCATAGTCTTGGATGTCCAAATTCTAAAGATTTGCAATGTATTCCTAGATAATTTTACTTTTATTTGTTATTGTCTTTTATTTGTTTCAGGAAACTTGATTATAAAGTTTTCCCTGTATTTCTTGTATCTGAGGTTTGTCTTTGTGTTTTCAGCTTACTAAACGGTTTTGTTCTGACCTATCTACCCTTTGATTTGGGTTTCAAGCTACAAATAATTTCCTTTCAAAAAAAATTCTCAGATCCCTGATAGAATACTCTATTTATCTCTTCTGTATTTCATTTTTATAATTTTTATTGCTTTGTCTTCAAGTTCACTAATGTTTTGTCCTCAGGAATTTTATCTGCCTTTAATCTTATCCAAATTTTCTGACTCCATACTTCTTACTAATTTAGAAACCGAATCCTTTTACCATACTGAAATCCTCTATTCAGTCTTTGCTCTAGTTTCTTGAGAATATATAGTAATGCTTTTTAAATAACATTTTAAATGATATATTCATAATATTTTAGATGCTTTAAAGCTAATTTTTTATTAATTGATTTTTTATTTTCATTTTGGATTGTAGTTTGCAAGTTCATCACTTGACTGATCATTTGAATATAATGACCAATATTAGCTTTCCTTGATAGTTGGATATTTTTGGATAGTTTCTAAAATTTTGAGCTTTGTTTTGGGATGTGATTAAGTTACCTGGAAAATGTGTTCTGTGCATCTTTTCTTAGGTTAGAGCAGAACATCAAGACTGCTAATTTAGACCTAATTTTCCTCATTTCTGAGGTAATCATCTTTCTTTTATGAGAATTTCTACTTCAGCTTACAGGAATTGAAACTATTCATGTGCTATCTGCAGATAATTCCCTTAAATGATTACATTTCCTTATTGCCATGCAGCCAGGGTTTCAACATATAGCCAAAGACCTGAAAAACGCCTCTGTAGGAATCCAGAGTTCTTTCCCTGATAAATTTTCCCCAATGTCCTGTCATTTATCTCTTGCCACTTTGACCTCCCTGTACTTCTAGATCTTTCTGCTCATTTCTCAGGCCATCAGACTTTGTTTCCATACTTCTTGGGCAGTAAGCCAAGACCCTTTATCTATGCAATAAATAAAGGAAAAGATAATGCTCTACCAATTTATTACCATCCCATTAGGAATTAAGATTGTCATCATGGTATGTATAAAATATTGAAAACAGAATTTTTCATTGTTTCAAGGGAAAGTTCCTGCTACTCCATCTTGATTAGAAAAGAAAGTCCATGTTACATTTTTGTGACATTGATCAAAAGATACTGTGTTCATAAATTGCTTTAAAGGCAACTCCTTTTTGCAACTATTTAAAGATAATTTTTAAAAATTTATTAATGACTACAGGACAAAGTTCCTTGTATGAACTGCATTGAACATGAAGCATAGGTAAGAGTTCTATTTTGCTGTATGAAGCCTTTAAGATTTAAGTATCTCTTTTATTTTGAGCAATAATTTATTTGAAATTGTATTATTATATAACTTAATTTATCATGAAATTATATAAATTAAAATATATGTATATATTTTGGTATATATATATTATATATATATATATATATCAGTTAAAATGATTAAAGGAGTTGTAAAGTCATGTTACATAATTGAGTTTGTAGTCAAGAAATAGGCCAAAATTTCAACCCAGGACTTCTTGGCAGGTCAGAAATTCTATTGCCTGTTCTTTTTTTCTTTTCTTTTCTTTTTTTTTTTTTTTTTTTTTTTTTGGTCGTGGGGCTTGAACTCTGGCCTTGGGCACTGTCCCTGTGCTCTTCAGCTCAAGGCGAGCACTCTACTGCTTGAGCCACAGCACCACTTCTGGTCTTCTAGTGGTTTATTGGAGCTAAGAGTCTCACAGACTTTCCCGCCCGGGCTGGTTTTGAACTGTGATCCTCAGATCTCAGCCTCCTGAGTAGCTAGGATTACAGGCATGAGCCACCGGTGCCTGGCTCATTGTCTGTTCTTGATGATCATGAATTCTCTCAGAAAAAACCAAGGGGAATGACTAATGATTTAATTTATCTTGACCTGAACCAAGATAAATATTAGAAGTCATCGTTAAATTGGCAATGGTGGATTTTAGTGGATCTTAGCAAGATTAATTTAGTGAGAAAGTTGAAGTTTGACAGAATTGAAGTAAAATGGTCAGAATTGTAGAAATGACTGAATTTCTCAACCTGAGTGAAAACCATAACTTTATCTGAATTATTTCACTTTATACATGCATGTGAAAATGCAAAACTGTTTTCTCCTTCTTTAACTGTTTTCTTCTCTCCCAGTGTGTGTCTCTGTGTATCTCTGTCTCTCAGTCTCCCTTCTCTTTTCTCTCTTTCTTTCTCCCTCCCTTATGGGGGAAGATGTGAAAAGAATAAAACTGTCCAGTTGGTTCTAATATCCCTCCTCCTTTCCCTTGTTTTGCTTAAAAATGGCTGGTCCAATGGAGTTTTCAAAGGGAAAGTTTGTTTATACATAGCAGATAGAACTATAGTTGAAGGACTTATTACCTTTTATCATTTTCATTTTAATTGAATAGATAGGAGATTGCTTAAATACTCAATAAATAAGAGGAGCACATTTATTGTGATTTTGTAGGCAATTAGTACAATAAAGACATTGACTAGAGCTAAGCTAGCTTACACCCTGAGAGATGGCATCTTTTCTATCAGGAATGAGACTTTGCCTAAAGAGGTGGAGAAACCCCTTGCTCTGTCTTACCTTTTAATGGAGACCTTTTAATTTTTGGACTCAGTATTACTCCTCAACTTTCTTTACATTAGTCAATTACCTGCTCCCTCCAACTTCCCATCGTCCAGACTGTCTGCCTTACTGATATTCTCTCCCTCGCACTCAGTGCTGTTTGAAAGCAAACAGCCTGTGCAAGTCCATTTTCCATTGTGGGTGACACCATGTCCCAGACTTGGCATGTAATGGAGAAGCTTGTTCTGACTCCTGTGTCTGGAATTACGAGGTCCCGGTGCTGTCCCTCGGTGCTGTCCCTCGTGACAGCCTTCTATTGGCACAGAGCATCACATAGAAAGAGACATGAAGGGTGTATATTTCTGTTTTCTGGTCTTTCTCTCTCTCCCTATAAAGCCACTGGGATTCATCATGGAGACTTCATTCCTATGACTTTATCTAATTCTATTCACCTCCAAAAAAACCCTGTTTCCAAACACTATTGTCAGAATGACTTTCTATCCATTCTTTCATTTCCTTTCCTTTTCTTTTATTAGTTTTTGGTTTGAGTAAAGCTTCTACTTCTTTTGGCTCTAGTTATTTTTGAGATAGGGTCATATTCTTTTTCTGCTCAATCTTAAATGCTGATCATCCTATTTTATGCTTCTTGCATTAGCCACTAGGACAGGAGTATGATAGCAGGGATCTCATGAATAGAGAGAGGGTCTCATCACTTTTGTTCAGGGCTTGTCTTCTGATTACCTCCCATGCAAATAGGATTACAAACTACTGGTGCCTGAATGAATTTCCAAGCTCTTAATGCCTCACAGTTGAGGTTAAATTTCAACACAGGATGAGTCCCAACTTAGCCTAAACATACCAAAAGTGTAGTCAAGAACCACAGCGGAGCTGTGCTGCACGGAAGTGAAGAGAGACCAACATGGGAGAAACAAACTCCATATTCTTGTTTTATTTTACCACCAAGATGAATGGAACTGTGACTGCTATGAAAAGGATTACAATATATCGCAATAGAAATTCACTGAGGCTGTGGTAACCGTCAGTTTTCCTCTGATGCAAAAGCAATCCATTGGACATTTAATGTCTTTGTGGGGAGCTCTCTAGTGGACATGTTGGCCCCTCACAGGTCCCCATCTGTGCTCCTTGTTCATAGAAATACATCCCTTTCTCATCATTATCATGTGGCAGCTCATCCACTCACCCATCTTACAGCAAAGTCTTCCACATACATCGTTCTCAAGCAAAATTCTCTTCACGTGGCATGCTCAATCTAAAGGGCTGTTCTGTGTAGGTTAGTAATAAAGATCGCAGGTTGGCTACCTTCAAAACTCCATGTCCCAAAGAATCATTTGTGGAAAACAAGATGTGGGGTGAGAGTCAGGTGTGCACCCTGTAATTGCCTGTGGGTGTGAGCTCTCTCCGTGTAGGTTATAGACATTCCTCATTTTCCTTCTGACTGGTTAGCAGGATGTATGTATGTATCAGAATGGAAAAGACAGGTAGAAAGAGAGGAGACAGCAAACATTATGTTGACTATGGGTATTTTTGCTTAGACAGGATAATGCCTAAAAGCACTAAAGGACAGACTTTTTTCCCTAACCACTCAGCATTTTACACTTCTCCAAGACAACTAGTATCTGAAGGGGTATGATATTGTGCACCAAGTTTTTACTTCTTTTCTCCCCTCTCTGCCTTTGCAGCATTTATAATTAGGTCACTCGGGTGCCCAAGAGAAGAATGATTCCCTTTATTGAGACTTATATTTTCTTTTAATAAAAATATATTACCTGTACTTCCAGGACTACCTAGAAAGACTTACTCAAATCCTTAGCCATGGGCTAGCCCTAATTCCAAACATTTATTGCAAAGAAACAGCAATGTTTGGATTTTAGTCATCCAATGTGAGAGGATATTATAGCAAGGTTTTATTTTCAATCAAAAAGCAAACATGAATGAGTCTTTGAGAGATGGATGTTCTTTTCTGTGAGTACATTTGAGATGTTGGCTAGGTGAGTGACAAATGATGGTCAAAAGGAATAGAAGAGAGAGGAAAACACTGGAAATGTGCCCTTTTGTTATTAGGGAGTGAGTGGCTAGGCCACATATGAATTTATTAAGTGTGAAAAGTAGGGGAGGAGGCTCATGATGAAGGTAATTACTATAAATTCGCCATGGTAGAAAATTCTTTGGCATGGTAGTGAAATGGAAAATATAGATGGTTAGATTGAGGTAAAGTTGGTGATTGCAGGTGATTGCAGGGGAATGAATTGCAGACACAAATGTGGTAGGGAGATAAAAGTTGCTGCTTAGAGGTCAGTTTGCCAGGCAGAGGAGGCATTCTTTAATAAACGGGGGAAGACACATCAGGAGAGTTTCATTACCTCCCTCCTTTACCCAACTCTGACTACCCAAAATCTGTTGACAGTCCTTCCCAGTAATATTCACACTGACTCTCCTGCCTCCACCGCCTGAAACTCTGTGTGAACATGAACATTCCACTGAGATGTAAGACTATAATCTTCCCACTGCAACATTCTAATTAAGAATCATTTCGTGCACAGAGTCTGTCAGTGCCTTTCCAATATGTTCCAGTATTCTTATTTGCAATTTTCAACTTTGGTATAGACAGCATTGCTCAGTAGAATTTTCCAGCTTAAAAAAATGATCAGGTCTTTTCAAAATGTCCCTTTAAGTAAGGTAAGGTAGTTGATTCTGAGTGTTCAGAGGGAGCTAACCCAATAATACCTCTGCTTGCCCTCTCAGGAGAAGCTAGTAAGAGGGAATCTAAGGGACTGATTCTCTTGTGGTGAAGAGAGAGATGGATGCAAAGAACATAATAGAAGTCAGAGCCCTGGCCCTCACTAAGTCATCTCAGAGCCAAGTCCATCTTCCTCTAGTGAGTGTCTGAGATGTTGCCTAATTCTTGGTGCTTTTCCTGCTCAGGCAAGGAAAACAGAGGACAGATGTAACTAACTATAATTCATAAACTCGCTAAAAGTGTTTTAACTGTGAGATCACACTCATCCAAAAGAGACAGCATATGTTCATTGTGTTTTTTTTTTCTCCAGGATTGGAGATGTTGCCTTGGGGCCTGTTGTTATTTCTATCTTTTCCACATGCATAATGAATTGGGATTCTTTTCTTTATCATGATTTTTAATAAGCTACAGTGTTAACGAGCACTTAATCTAGATGAACCATGCTAGAAGGCAAGGGAAATTGAAATCTCCTATAAATTATTGAAAATGGCCTATGGAAACCTGATTTATTAAGCTCCTTTGCTGTCTGGAAAGTCTGAACCTGTTCAGTATCTATTTCTTTTGAAATTTCACCTACTCTTCTTGGTTCATTCATTAGTCTAGTTAATTTTCTGCCTAGATGTCTCCCATCCCCATCCAAACATGGTCCTTTCCTTTTTTTTTTTTTTTTGTTGGTCATGGAGCTTGAACTCAGGACATGGGCACTGTCCCTAAGCTATTTGCTCAAGGCTAGCACTCTACCACTTTGAGCCACAGCTCCTCTACTGGTTTTTCCATGGTTAATTGGAGATATGAGTCTCATGGAGACTTTTCTCCCTGGGCTGGCTTTGAACCTCGATCCTCAGATTTCAGCCTCCTGAGTAGCTAGGGTTACATTTGCAAACTTTCCAATAACATTAATAGGTGGGACAAAAGATGAACCAATTCAACAGTGAAACCAACTAGATATATTGGAAATGATCTATAGAACGTGAGGGTATGTGAGGCTGGGAGAGGGAAAACTGGGAAAAATGAAGGAGGAGGTTACACTGTTTAAAAGGAAATGTATTGATTACCCAACTTATGTAACCGTAAGCCCATCACTTCTACTGTAAAATTTTAAAAAAGAACATCAATATTGTTATTTTTATTTTATTTTGCGTATGTCTTTTTTTTGTCGGTCATGGGGTCTAAACTTGGGTCTGGGCGCTGTCCCTCAGCTCTTCAGCTCAAGGCTAGCGCTCTACGATTTGAACCACAGTGCTTCTGGCTTTTTTTTGCTGAGGAATCGAACCCATGCAAGGTAAGCACTCCATCACCTTCCCATCCCTGCATATGTCTTTTATATTTTTGTCCACATTACAACTCTCTATGAAGATATTATTTTAACTTCATTATCATCCTACTCTAATTTATCCCGATATTTTAGTGTTGCATAGTTACATAGTGTCACATAGTACTTCTTGACTCAAATGGTGTTATATTTGCGTCTTTTGTTTCATTTCTCTAGGCTTAATTTTCATCATTTGTAGATGTGTAATGGTATTTACAACATGTATGTATGTATATATAATTACATACCTACATATAATGTATCATTGCTGAGAAATGAAAGACATTTTATGGATAAAATAGCATGTACAATCCCTATATATGAGATAGTCATATAATTTATAGGAGACGAAACAGATTCATTTGGAACATTGTTATGTTGTATGTTGGAAGCTTAACAACTTCAAAACTTATAGGAAAGTTGCAGCTTTTAAGTACTTGCATTTGACTGTGAACAGGTAGGGCACGGGGCGAAATAAAATAAAATGTTCCTGCAGACCCACACTGTCTTTTTGGTAGGGAAAAGAAAATTCCATCATCTTAAGATGTCATCAGCACAAAGCACCATAATTACACACATTAGCAAGTACCCATATATACAATATAGTCAAATATGGTGAAGAATAAGCACCAGTCCTTTGAATCATGACAGAAATTACCGATAAAAGCACTCAATGAGTTTATTAATGTTAACAAATAGATGCTGCTAGGCAAAAGTAGAGAAAGCAGTGTTATTCTTCCAGGTTCTTCTGAGCACCAAAGAGAATAAAGACAACTATAGATATTAGAAAAACAACGCTGACTAGTGAGGGTTAGTGATTGTTTCTGAGTACAGTTTAACCTTTTAAATCCTGTCTGTTGCAAGGAGAGCATAGCAAATACAAAGGATGGACTTAAGAGACTTTTGTTACTATCATGGCTATAATTTAGCAATGCTCTCGCATTGAGTAGCAGTGTCATTAAATTCATTTGCAAGAAGGAAAAAATTACTGTTGCACTCAGAATTATCAAAACATCTACCACCATCAGTTTAATAGAGTTCATACAAGCTGGCTTATTTTAGAAAGCAGCAGGTCACAATTGATATTGGTCAAGATGGATATCCGTGTCAATAGGTTAATGAAGGATGGCAAATTCCAATGTCCCCACCATCACAAAAGCATTACAATGAATGGCAGGAAATTAAAATAAAATTTATTAAAATTAATTAATTAAAATAGTAATCCCATCACATATTTGGAAGCCAACACAATCTATATACTTACAAACATGCAAGCAGGTTGGAAAGGGAACAATATGTTTGTCATCCAATTTTTTCATCTTAGTTAATTAATGTTTGGAATGTCAGAAGTCAAACTAAAGGAAAAGCACAAAGTGTCTGATACACATAGAATTTCCGTCCTGGATCTTTTATCATTTTACCATGAGATCATGGTATGGGAAAAATTCATAATTCTGACTTCTATCTTACAAAATGAGTGCAAGATTATGAATCTTCTGAATTGTGGAGGAAGACAGAGGCCTCTTGTTGTTAACTCTGTGTCCTTTACATAGCAGGCACACAACATGAATGATAGCTTTTTCATTCTGAAATCCAGAATGGTTTTAGTTGAGCACTCCATCATGAGTTTACATCAACTCTCTACCTTTCAATTCTGAATAGATATTGACATAATGATACGGTGAGAATCAAGGCCAATAGGATCATCTTCAATTATAATAAAGCGAGAGGTGTTCCTGACCTAACTTCTTTATATGAACCTTGATGATTTGATTCCACTTCTGAGAGAGTTAAGTGTTCTTTTTTTTTGTCCCTTTAGAAAACACCCATAGTTTAAACATTCACTTGTAGTTTAATAATATGGTTTCATTAACAGAAATTGGGGTATCTTTCGGAAGAAACTGGCACTTCTAAATAATTACTATCCGAAGTAATGACTTGAAATGAAATATTCCAAGGTCAAAATTATTTTTTTGGCAAGTGTCCTTCAGCTTAGAGTTAACAACTCCCCAGAACAAATCAAATCCTTTCAATTACCTGGCAGTACTTCTAGGTAACCTGTTTATTTGAAAGGATTGAACCCAGACGAACATTATTTTAAGTTACATGGACTCTAGATACTTCAGACAAAACAGGAGTTAAGTAACACTTCTGGTTTATGAGCTGACATTTTTTTCAACCTGACTTTAAGGGGAAATGATCAGGAAGCTTCAACTGCCCGTTTGTTGTGTGTGTGAACTCTTTGTGGGTGTGAACTCTGAATTTCTGTAGGAGAAAGCCTTGGCCTTATTTTCTCACATCATTTCAATATCTCCTCCAGTTTGGGTGAATTCTTCAGGCATATTTGCCCCTTGGCCATTGGTAAAGTCAGGCATAGATTTTGCTCATTGGTCACACAGACAGTTGTGTCCTAGCTAGAATACATTCTACATGTTATTTTCCAATACTGTATGGGAAAAAAAAAACCTGTATGATAAGTTATGTCTTAGATATTTTACATCTTACCAATTGGTAAAATCGAACTGTCAAAAATACGCTACATGTATGAATGCACTCCAAAGTCATTCATCTTCATGTTATTGACAAGTAATGTATCTTACTCTAGCTCTCATCAGAAGATGCTTGTTATAGAACACAACAGTCATTTAAGATTATATTTTATCACTTAGCTCTCAGTTTTAAGAAGGGATTAAATCATCTGTAACAATTTATGCATATTCCTCCATTGGCCAATGTTATATAACTGATGATTTTTTTCTTCCTTGTTTTGCTTATTAAAATTCAAAAATAGATTTATAGTCTAATTTATGATTTTAGTTGAAAAAATCTACTGTAAATTCACATGAACTTCCTGACTTCTAGTATTAAATAGATGTTACCATAATGATACCTTGAGAATCAAAGTCAGAGGGCTAATTTATTAATGTACTGGATAATAGTTATCCCTTGTAAAATACGGAGTGATGTGTTTCTGATCTAAGTTATTTTCATAAATATTTTATGGCATACTTTTACCTACAAATCTTCATTCTAATTTTATTTTTCACAGTCAATTTCCCAATATTTAAATCTTTTGTAGTTTTCTTTTAGTTCCTGGTAACAGATGAAGTTTTTTGTTTGTTTCCTTTGGTTTTATCAGACAGCGTTTATTTATGTTGCCAAGACTGGCCTTGAACTTGTAATTCTTTTGTCTCAGTCATATGAAGATTTTATAGGAATAGCTCAATAGCTATGTACATGACTATATAAAATGAACTCCAAGATATGAAACAAGAGTTTGTGTGTGTGTGTGTGTGTGTGTGTGTGTGTGTGCGCGCGCTATTAGCACTTATTTCTTTTTTTTTCCTTTGGTTTGTCACTGTTTTTGATTTGGGGGACCTTTGTCTTCTATATAAGTTTATCTGATTTGGGGAAAAGAAGGGAATCACAGAAATGGTGAGACAAAGGACAAAGGGTGAACCAATGCTCCAGTGATACTCCCAAGACACTGTTGGAAATGAACTTTCTGACTTGGTGGGGAAGGGAATCTGGGTGGGGATGGAAAGCAGAGAAAACAAGGGAAGGGATAACAATATTTGGCAAGAATTGTACTCATTTCTTTATTATGTAAGTGTAATCCCTCTGTATATCACCTTTACAATAAGATAAAAAAATGAGAGTCCATAGGAAATTGAGATATTAGGGGGAAATAAAACTATTCAAATAAACAGAATTTGAACCCTTAAAAATAGTCTGTAGGAAATATCATGGAAGCCATGTTCCTATAACGCTCTGGTATCTTTCAAGAGCCAAAGTTGAGATGCCTAGTTGATTGAAAGCTCTATGAATCCATTACTGTCCATGAGGAGAATTTGCTTCTTATGAATAACCTTCTTGCCATATCTTCGTTCTTTTCCAAAGCATAATAGGTTGCTAACTTTGACTGCCTATGCATTTTCTCTTTCCTTTGTCTTCACATGAACTTCTTCCAATGCAGCCTCTGTACATATTATTTTCTGCTTAATGCCTACTCCTTAGAAGACTTGAATTAAGGAGAATCATATCAAGAGTAATCTAACAAAATACACATTAAGATAGTGTTTGGAAAATAGTTTACTGTTGCTGCCTGAGTAGCAAAGAGAACACATTTGGGGCATCACCTTGTGCATAGATAGTTCCAAAGGTAACTAGTTTGCTTGTTAAAAATGTCCTAAGTGATACCTAAGAGTTGAGAGAAAATGTTGCTGCAGAAGATGTGACTTGGGCACTAGATGGTTCAAGAGTTTGACAGATACATGGGAACAAATAATGATAAAAGCATGAAAACTGGCAGGTTATTGATAACTAGTATAGGCCCTATGGAGGAAAAATGATAAACACAAGGCAATTGACATATATTGTATATTATACTATATATAATCCTATTGTTTTAGTAAAAGTGATATACAGAGGGGTTATAGTTACCTAAGTCAGGTAATGAGTGCAGTTCTTTTTGAAAAGTATCACCTCTTCCCTCCTTTTCTCCCAGTTTCTCCTTACCAGCACCCCTCCCATACAGGTTACACAGTTCATTTTCAGCATAATGTCTAGTGAGTATCATTGCTGCATTTGTTCACACTTTGGTCGCTCGCCCTCATTTGTTTCCTCCTTTGCAGCCATTACCTATCCCCTTTGTAATCCTTCTTCAGCTATATCTTCAATGTCTTTAGACTTCTCTCACCATAGTTCTCTCTGAAAAACTACTCCCCTCCAAACCTCCCCTGTTTAACAATCTCAATTCATTTTTCCCAACTGATAGACAAACATTAACATCACATCACAGTTAACATACATACATACATACATACATACATACATACATACATACGTACATATGTACATATATACATACATACATGGCTAATAGTAAAGTCAGAGAGGCCTCTTAATAGTTTGGGCAGTCTCTTAGGTCCTTAGAAGAGGATCTTGAATAAGTAAAACCCTCCAGATACCTCCAACAATGCATTTCTACAATGCTAAAGTCAGGGTGCTGATTATGAAAATAATCATAATCTAAATATAAGAGCCTGACTAAAGTAGGCTAATTGGAGTGGATATTCTTGGGACTTTCATTAATAGAGAAGTGACTGACCTCTTTACAGTAGAAGCCAGCATTTTCCCCCTTTCAATGGATAGGGAGGAAATCTTTCTTATTAGTCATGTCTGACCCGAGCTAGATCACATGAGTAGATGGCATTAACAAGTAGTCCAGATCCCCTTACCAACCACCACACGTGTGCCAATGTTAATGTTATACCCATACCAATGTGACACCTAGAGCTGCACAGTGTGTCCCTATCTCCCACAGAAGAGAGCAAAGCTTGGGCTTGGCTGATGGATGGTTTGGCCAAGAATCTATGTATACAAGTGAAAGTGGGCAGTGTAAAAAAAATGAACAATGGCTCCATTGTTGCCACATTCAGAGTCACTTTTAGAAACAATAAAATGTGTAGCAGAACATTTACCTATAGGTCAAGTTTTATCAGATTTACAGGGAATATGATTCTACGAAATTATCTTAGCAATGACATAGCTAGATGACCAGGAATAGCACTATGATTCAAGAGGCAGGTGGAACTTGAATATGCACAGGAGAGGAGACAGCCAGGGTCAGATTAAGAGTATATCTCACGCTAACAAACACCTAAGGGTATTCATCATAGAAGAAGGGCTGGTCCATTGACTATTAGACTGTCTTCATCATGGGCCACGCTGGAAATGGGACTCCAGACAAATAAAAGGCATGGACAATGCACAAGAAGAGTTGGATTCTGTTCCTAGATCTATAAGCACCAATCCTAGCTTACCAAGACCTCTCTAGCTTCTTCCACACGTCAGCTTACATTCTCCCTTTGGAGCTGAGACCAATGTGAAAAGCCCTTCAGGTAAAACTCTTCTTGATATCTCAACCAATTGCCTAGTGTCAAGGAGATCATATTGGAAGAGCTAGAAATTATTCCTTACAATGACTAGAATTGATTTCCTCTTCTCTGCATCTCAGAATGCAGAGGTGTGAGTAGTAATGGAACACGGTTCCGGAATCCCACCCAACGTGACACTGGACAAGGAAAGCAAAGTCACACTGAAGAATGCACCCAAGGAGATGTCCACGTGGACATATGGTGTCCTCTGTGTGTATTGTACATAGCATGAGAGCCTGAGCTTTTTAAAGCCTTTCACACTGACAGTCTGAGTAGGGCTGAACGAGTTTCCTGTGCTAAAGAAAGAGGAGTTGGCAATGCACATGAAATTCTTTGTAAGAGTTGACTCGAAATTGAGTGAGCCAAGGGAAACGGTCCCACGCCTGCCAGTGTCAGGGGAATTTGCCTGGCAAGTCCTTAGACTTATCTGCCTCGAGATGAGAACGGATTAATTACCATTAGTGGTAAGAGAGGGCACACCTCGTCAAACTCCTGAAGACAATGAGCCTCTCTAGGGCCGAGAAGATTCATATCTTGCTAGCGTAGGCTCCTATACTGATGGCTTTGTACTTAATTATATCATTCACATTACCTACCACAAAAAAAGCCTGGGTGACTTAATGTAAATCTATAGTTCTATTGACAGAATAAAAGATTCATTTAAGTACACAATGGATTCTTATTATTCTTAAACAAAGTAGGATCATCTCTAGAGATCTACCTTTGTCTGATACATACATCACATCAATAATGCAATGGTTAGGTTATTAATAGAGTTTCTATCACATTTCATTTGCACATTCTATTTCCTCAAAGCTATTCTGGAATTAGATGATAGTGTTCTCCATGGGGGCTTGGTACTGGTATTGCCATGCTAATGAAAATATCTAATAAAAGAATACTATTTGGGGTCTGTTGGAATCAGAAACAAATACTCTCAGGTCTAGAGGACTCATTTTAAATACTGGTTTCTTCGTCCATATTAGTACTAATAGTAGCAGCATTGTATATTTCTAATAAAAAGTATATTTTAATAAAATCTATTCATTGTAGAACTTAAGAAAATATCAATCATGCAGAAGTATGAGCAAGTACATGGAAAAAGAGAGAAAGCGTGCATCACATAATTGCTCTGTGTTGGATATTACATGAAGGACTGTGTGTTTGTATGTGTATGTATGTGTGTATGTGTGTGTGTGAGAGAGAGAGAGAGAGAGAGATGGAGGGAGGAAGGGTGAGGGAAACAGAAGTAGAGATGATATAGAGATGAGTTTTGTCACTATAAATATTATATGTACCTGATAGGCTGATTCTAATCAGCAGAAAATATTCCTCTTCTTTTAGATTGAGTATTTTTAAATTCTACTTCATTATTTATTCCATTTTGGCCCTTTTGTAGTTTTATTGGTTGATTTTGTCTTTAACTGTGTATCCTAGCTCTTTTCAGTCTTTATACAGCTATTTTACTATATTATTTAAAATATAAAAATCTATTTCACTATAGTATCTGCTTATCGGCATCTATTCTTTGTGCTCTCATTTTTAAAAATCTTTCCTCCTACATATAAATGCTGAATTACTTTGTTTTGAGAAATTTCTTTCAGTTGCCAAATTATTAACTTCTAAAATTTCCAATGTTTTATAGTCATACTAAGATGCTCAACTGTGAAAAATATTATTAGACTCTTTATTTTGGTCTTTGAACATAAAGATTTTTTAACATTCATGTTATGTAATGTTTGAGACCCCCCCTAGACTAGTCTTTCTTTGACCTTTTTGATTACTGTAACTAGCCAGTATTGTGAGATTACCACTCACCCAAGGAGCAGAAGTTGAGCTAGTTTGGAGTATATCATTTGAGGGTTGTTTCTGGGTATATGCAGTAAATATCATACATAATACAAAGTTTTCTTTTTTTCTTTTTCTTTTTCTACTTTTTGGTATGGTGCTAGGGTTTGAACAGCGCCTGCTCCCTGTCCTTTAGCATTTCTGCTCAAGGCTAATGTTGTACCACTTGAGCCCACCCCCACTTCTGGCTTTTATTGAGGCTAGTTGGAGATAAGAACCTCAAGGACTCTCCTGCCCCAGCTGGCTTCAAATTATGATCCTCAGATCTCAGCCTCCTGGGTATTTAGGGTTACAGGCATAAGCTAATAGCATCTGGTCTGCAAGGTTTTCTTTTAGTGTTTCTATTTTAGTATCATTCAAAGCTTATCAAAGAATATTTATTTAATTTAGTTTTAAGCTTGGTACTATTTCAATAGTGATTGTTTAGTCAACTGAATCATTTGCTTGATGTCTAATAACAGCTAAAATTCTTCTAACACCATTAATAGCATCATCAATAATATTGTTATGTAGTTGTTTAAAGTAGAACATGGAGCTATGTCAAAGTATAGTGTTATTTGTTTGGAAACACACACAAATGGAAGTCAGCTGCATAAAATAATATGTCTTTGGAGATAATAACACTAAGGTCATGAATGTCAGCCATGTCATAGGTTGAATAGAATAGCTATTTGGTAAAAGTAGCAATTGCCTGTTGAAGTCACTAGTACATGATATATCTTGCATATCATATAAGGGTAGTTTATTAATTTTAGATTGTAAGAGTGAGATAAGAACTCAAGCAAAAATATGAAAAATAATAAATCCAATTTCATGTAAAGGTCTTCTGTAAAAAAAGAAAATGTTAAAATCTGGGTCAATATGCAACAATGTGAATTTAATACCAATTTATGTTTATCACTCCTTGTAGTCTCGGTAAGGACACCTTCACACCTTTATTATTCCTGGAATATCATTTTGTTCATTTCAATTCAAATTATGCTTCCTATGCATAAAATTCATCATGTGTTTATAAATTAAAATTTGTCATATATTCATAATATTCAATTAAATTATGCTTTCCTTGCATGATCTAGAAAGTAAAATTTGTCATATATTCAGCTACTATTTACACTGCAAGATATCCAGATGAAGAGGTTCATTAAGTTAATAATTATTCACATCTTAAATTTCTTTCCCTGATTCATGCAATTACTTGATATTCCCCTCAAAGGAATTCTATAGATATCTCAAATGTCTGAATCTGTGAAAATTTTATGATGTTATCTTCAAACAGTTCTTGGGAGATTTAATTAATCAGTTATTTATAGATTTTTTCTATAAATGTGGATTTTTTTGTCTTGACAAGTTCTGGCTTTTTCCCCTGTATATCTGAAACACACTATTTATCTGGCTATCTAACTCAGATTAGACCTTTCTTTCCTTTCTTTCTTTTTTCAAATTGTTGGTCTTGGAGCTTGAACTCAGGGCCTGGACACTGTCCCTGAACTGCTTCTGCTCAAGGTGAATGCTCTAACACTTGAGCCACAGCAGTACTTCCAACATTTTCTGAATACTTTATTGGAGATACAAGTCCCAAGGACTTTCCTGCCCAGGTTGGCTTCACACTGCAATCCTCAGATCTCAGCCTCCTGAGTAGCTAGGATTAGAGACATGAGCCACTGATGCCCATCTTAGATGTTTATTTAATGAAGTAAAAAAATCTATCCTAAGAGTAATACTTCATTTCAAAGTAAACTTGGCAAGTTTGTAGTTATATCTTCATTTAAATATATAATGTTGTATATTACTCATTTATAAAGTTTTAATGCATGTGAATGAAAATCAAAGGTACTATTATAACAGCTGGACAATGAAAATAGATCAATTCTGAATATGATGACTAAGAAATAAATAAGGAAATAATTTGCTATCCTGGGTTGGGATACCAGGAATACATTAGATTAAAAACTAAGGAAATGTGTGAGACATTTGACCTATAGTAATGATGCACTGACATTGCTTCATTAGTTATAGAAAATGTACCATAGTATTAATGTTTACAATGTTAGTCATAGGAGCAACTATGAGACTGCTTTTTTTCTGTAAATCTAAAACCTATTCTACAAATTAGTCTCCTTTGTTTGTTAAGGTTTCAATTTCATTGGCATTTTTAAACCTATCATTTTTTGATACATGGAGTACTTTAGGAATTACCACCAATGTCTTCCAGAATCTAAAGTTTCAGAGGAGAAAGTGGTCTTCATTTATACAGATATTTCCTCACACATGATGCATCTTTTCCCCATTTTAATCCTCTGTATGTCTTTAGGTATTTTTGTCTTCCTTTCCAAATCTATAAACATGGAATTATTAGCTGTGATTTTGATGATAGTGTTATTTTATTGGTTTGCTGAGCTTCTGAGATATTGATATCACTATTTCTCAAAAACTGTATTTGTTCTCCCTTTTCTTATCCTTTCGAATTAATATTGAATTTATGGTAGACTGGTCTTTATAAATTAGATTATTAAGTTTGGTTTCCATATTTGTGGTTCAAATTGGAAAAAAAAATTCACTTGGCTTAGTTTACTGATCTTTTTTTCCTCCAATCTTTTTATGGAGGTATACTATATAAACTATGCTTATTTTATTTATCATGTATTAATTTGAATATCTTTGGTAGTAGCACAGCATTTTCCATGTTACTATTCGAGCTCATTCTTCTCTAAAGTCACTTATTTCTTTAGTTTAATTTTTAAATTTGGATTTGCATTCTCTGGAACAAAATGTTTGTGTTGTAAGTTCAAAGGGTGTTTGTCAGGAAATTATTTCCAATTTCATGGTCCCTCTGTGTTTGCCAAGTACATAGGTAGTATGAATCCGAAGTCAAATGAAATTCTTGTCAGGTAAATTTTAGATTATGCCATAGTATATATCTCAACCAATGTCGATGCACATTCAAACGATTTTACCCTCTATTCAGATAACTCACATCTTCCCTCAAATTTCTGTACCCAGAGACAACTATCATACTTTCCTGTATCTCATTAAAATTCCTGCTCTCTAGCTCATCTGGTGCTGATTGTGACACTCTGGCATACCTCCTACCTTTAGTGTGGTTCCTGGATTTTTCTTTTCTGCCTCCTGCACAGTCTTAATTAGCATCTTGGGGAGGGGGGAATCAATGTGCAGTACTTTTGTTCTCTTTGAAAATATGTCTCCTTACAATTTCTTGCTTTCATAAACCTCTTTCTTTATGCAACCATATTAACCACATGCTTCATTTATCCACACAAGCATGCATTAATAAGCATTTAATGCATTCTGTTGTAGATGCAATTGTATAATTTCCCTCCCTCACTTCTGTCCAAAACCAAGGTCCTCCATCTTCATGCCAGTCTTAGACTTCTTATGTCTACTGTCAGTAGAGGTAAGATGTCAATCTATTTTAAAATTAAGAACACTAAAATTAATATCTGATTCTCAACAATGCTTGGTAAGGCCCTATGTGAAACAGAGCAGAGTACTTCATGATGCCTACTGTCAATTAAATGATAGCTTTTTAATGTAATTGCTCAAAAAGGAGTTGAATATAATTGTGATACACCCAGCAACAGAAGAGCACAAGGAAATAAAATAACTGAATTGTGTCAAAAAAGGAACATGTCACTCAAAATGAAATGTGAGGCATAATCAGAAGTGAGCCCATCAATGAAGAGGTTAAAATTTACATAGAAGAAATAATGCATGCAAAATTATTGAATTTGGTACAAGTTTTTAATAAAATAGGACATTAAAACAAAGGAAAATTGGTGGGAAGTAAAAATAAAATGATAAAGAAGGGCCAGGGTATTAACTTGTTGAAGCTGTTAAGTCTATGGACATTTAAGCATCATGGATATTCATTTAGCCGTTTAATACTTTAATATTCTATTATTAACACTGTGCTCTTTAATTATCAGGTAACATTTTAAGATATGAATTTACAACAGTAAAAACAAAAACAAAAAACCCAGACATCTGTACCATGAGAAAATGGGTGTGAATTGGGGATATATGCTAACCAATAAATATGATAGATTTTAGCTATCATTTTTATTGGGTTTCATTCACACTGCCTGCCAGAATAATAATTCTAGGGAGAAAAGTCTTCACTAAATAATTCTATACTATGTATTTGTGTTCTATTCACACAGGAGTCTATGGAATTGAACCTTACTAGTTTGGACACCATTATGAGGCTGTACCATTACTTTATGGTTAGCCCCATTTCTGTTGTCCTTATTCATACCTAAGATATACTGATGGTTAGATACTATAACAATTGTGCAGATTACTAACTTAAAACCTGGTCCAAGTCACTCTGTGGGCAAGTGAGTCTTCCTGGATTTTAATGATCAAAATGATAACCGAAGAAGTTTAATGAATTGGGAATTTGCAAAGCTGTTCAGATTTTTTTGTCTCAGAAAGGTCAATGTAAATTTCATTATGGAAATTAACTGAGGGCATTCTTTATAGTAAAGAAAAGCATGGGAAGTAACGAACAAAGTTGCAAACAGAATTCAAACGCCAGTTTGACAGGAAAGATGCAATACAGTGACTGTGAGATTTGCAGGTACCTCAGAGAAGACACCTGCAGGGTTTATGCCAGACTGTTGATAATGGAAACCATCAGCTTCTCTAGATCAATAGAAGTGATAACACTGAGAGCACAAGACTTCTTTAAAATTCTTTTTAACCTGTAAAACTCAGTAGGGAGCAGTAGAAAATCTCCTGTGATGGTAGTTTATAGTTATAAAAAGAAGTTTAGTTTTGCAGGTTTTTTTTTTTGTTTTGTATTGTTTTTTGGTCATGGGGCTTGAACTCAGAGCCTGGGCTCTGTCTCTGAGCTTTTCATTCAAGGTGAGCGCTCCACCACTTTGAGCCACAGCACCACTTCTGGTTTTCTGGTCGTTAATTGGGAATAAGAATCTCACAGACTTTCATGCCTGGATAGTCTTTGAACTGCGATCTTCAGATCTCAGCCTCCTGAGTAGCTAGGATTACAGATGTGATTCACTGGCATACAGAAAAAAATATTTAAGATTACAATAAAAATTTCTTATGTGGGTGTGCCTTCATTTGTCTGTGTATTTAGCATCTCTCGTAAACTTTCTCTTGTGGCCTAGTTACTATTTTTTTTATTTTTATTTTTTGTCGGTAGTGGGGTTTGAACTCTGGGCCTGGGCACTATCCCTCAGCTCTTTAGCTTAAGGCTAACACTATCCCTTGAGCTACAGCGCTACTTCTGGTTTTCTAGTGGTTTATTGGAGATAAGAGTCTCACAAATCCTCAAAGAAACAACTGCCCAATAAATAAGTGGGCTAAAGACTTGAAGAGAAACTTCTCTGAAGAAGAAAGAAGGATAGACACATGAAGAAATGCTCAACCTCCCTAGCCATAAAAGAAATGCAAATCAAAACAACATTAAGATACCACCTCACCCCAGTTAGAATGGCAAAAATCAAGAACTCTATTAACAACAGATGCTGGAGAGGATGTGGACAGAAGGGAACCTTACTTCATTGTTGGTGGGAGTGTAAACTTGTTCAACCACTTTGGAAAGCAGTATGGAGGTTCCTCAAAAGACTCCACATAGAGCTCCCCTATGACCCAGCAATCCCACTTTTGGGCATTTACCCAAATGATCACAAACAAAACCACACTAAAGCTACCAGCACAACTATATGTATTGCAGCATTATTTACTATAGCTAAGATATGGAACCAACCCAGATGTCCCTCAGTAGATGAATGGATCAAGAAAATGTGGTATATATACACAATGGAATTCTATGCCTCCATCAGAAAGAATGACATTGCCCCATTTGTTAGGAAATGGAAAGACTTGGAAAAAATTATATTAAGTGAAGTAAGCCAAGCCCAAAGCAACATAGGTCCCATGGTTTCCTTTATTTGCAATATCTAGTATATGTCTGAGTCAAGCAGAAAAGGTCAGATAAGGTGATGTTAGGAAAATGAACCCTAAGATGTGTATTCAAATGGTTTTTTTTCTTTCATGCATTTGTTTCTAATGCATTTATAAGATTATCTCTTTGTTGCTTCGCATGTCCCTCCCCCACAGTATAAGCCCTGCTTTCACTATATTTGATGTCGGTATAATTTGTGGAGGGGAAGGGGAAAAATAAATTGTTTAAATAGGGATACAGGTGGACCCATTGCAACAATGAGAAGTACAAGTTATCATGTCGAAAATGAACTTTACAACTTTGGTGGGGGGGGGGATTGAATGTGCGGGGTGGGGAGAGGCTGGGAAGGGATGGAAAAAGGAAACAAAGGAGGAGGCTACAATGCTTGATAAGAAATGTACTCACTATCTTGCCCATGTAATTGTCACCCCTCTGTACAGTATTTTCACAAAAAAAAAAAAAAAAAAAAAAGAGTCTCACGGACTTTCCTGCCCGGGCTGGCTTTGTACCGTGATCCTTAGATCTCAGCCTCCTGAGTAGCTAGGATTAGAGGTGTGAGCCACAGGCGCCTGGCATTACTCCTTTATTTTAAATGTACATGACACATTCAAGAATTGTCAGTCTTATTAAGGCATTCAGTTTATTGATCTTTTGTGTATTATTGATCAACATCAAAAAGTCTTGATTTTTGTCTTTACGTCCTTCATTGGTTTTCTTTCAAATGTTAGTAAGGGCAGTTTTCTTTCACAGATCTCCGTTTCTTTGTATGAAATGAGAGAGCATGGATATGTGTTTTATCATCCAGTGCTAAAATTAAGCAAAATGTTTAACTGAGATAGTACAAAGAAACAAAGATTTCTTGTGAGATTGAGACACATCAAATGCTTACACAGAAAATCTAAACATGTATGGGAGTTGGAGCATGGCGTGGATGACAATTAATTAATGGTTGAGCATTAATTATCTTCACTGGCAATGGACACTTACCAATGACTGAGCACATCACACGGGTGAGAGAGGCTGGCAGAATGTGTGCCTCCTGTTGTAAGCTAGGACAAATGAGAACCTGAGAAGGAAATTCCTATTGAGTCACATTAGTAAAAGGGCAGGGGGAGGGGGAAGCAAATACTAAGTCATTTGTTTATGTTTTGGATTTAGCGACTTGGGTTTGTTTTCTGTTTGCACGATTAGGCTTACCAATAGTTATTTACCTTCATCGCCATCTCCACCATCCTTTATTGTAATTTTAGACTACATTTTAGGTGAATCTTTAAAGTAGGACCCAGAACAAAAATCCACAATGTATTTACTTAACAATCTCTTGCAGCAAAAAGCAGGACAGTGTGACAGGTTAAAAGCCCCACACCACTCCCCCCTCCCTGACCCCAAATTGACTAGTATTAATCCTTTGTTCTCTTGCATAAAAGAAATAATCTGAATTTCTAGAGTCCTTTATACAATTCCAATACAAGGCAGAATAGAAAATTCTCTTCTCCAGAAATGCAAGCACTGTCCCTGAAGTCAGGCAGTTAGTACCTAGCCAGTTTCAGACAATGCTGAGAACAGGGCGTGTATTTAGAACTGTCTGTTTCTCTGGTTGTATTGGGTTTCAGGAAGCAAACTATTCTCAATTTCCTACTGCCTCTTCTGGGTGAGCCTGCTACAGATAGTCCTTCATGTGTTCTCAGAATGTTTACCAACTACTAGAGTGTTCATTTCCTAATCCTGGATTTAGAATAGGAAACTTGCTGTGTTCATAGAGTCCTGGACAAGAGAGCTGGGGTTTGGAGTCAAGCCTGTCTGAATCCATCATCTAGAACTGGAGGGAGCACAGATATGACACATAACAAGCATGGATATTATAAGTATTATAAATATCTTCCTAAAGATCTAGCCCACCCATTCTGTGATTCTTATTATGATGATCTTTGGATGAATTTCCCATCTATATATTCATAGCTCCCTTACAATTTGAGAATGCTTTAAAAGATGAGAGTGGTTACTCTGTCTCTCCTGCCTTAAGAGACACAGGGGTATAAAGGATGCTACATTACCAGTCACATGACCTAGCCTGTCTTCCTTGCAGCCTCCCTCCTCTCCTCCACTTCCTGGTTCTCTGAGAGCTCAGCATCAGGTAACAAAATGTTATTCTTGAAAAAGAGTTACAGAACTGGAAGTCATTCAACAGTTCTTCACTGTTCCTGACTCATCCCATAACAGAGTCTCTTTAATGACTCATTCTTGTTATTGGAAGAACAGTTTTCTTTGGAAGTAGTCATAAATACTTTATTTTACTTCATTTTGTTTGTGCAAGCACAGTTCTCTCAAATGCTTTCTCTAACTGTATTGGACTGAATGTTCAGAGGACCAGTCCTGAACACATAGCACATCCATCTTCTGCTGGCTGAAAGCCAAGGGCAGTAAGGCTCAGGCTTGACCCAGCTGCTGCTTGAGCTGATGATCTGATGGCAATTTCTTTTTTTTTATTACATTCTTTTTTTTATTGTGAAAATACTGTACAGAGGGGTTACAATTACATGGGCAAGATAATGAGTACATTTCTTATCAAGCATTGCAGCCTCCTCCTTTGTTTCCCCTTCCTATCCCTTCCCACCCTCCCCCTCCCCCCCCCACCCAATCCTCCCCACTACCCTCCACCAAAGTTGTACCGTTCATTTTCGACATAACGACTTGTACATCTCGTTGTTGCAATGGGTCCACCTGTATCCCTATTTAAATGATTTAAGTTAAGTCATCTACAATCATTTTGGCCACACTTACTTTTTAGAAGTAGAAGACTGTCAAGTGAACACCTCACAGTTGCACTTCTCCAGGTGGTTTTCTGTCCATCTTCGAGGCTATGTAAACTCACCTGCAAGTAGTCTGAGACTGAATTAAAGAGGGTGCTGTGCCGGGAAGGAGCTTAGTGGAGGAGCACTTGCCAAGGCTATGCAAAGATTTGAATTCCATCCCTAGTACTGAAAACTAAAACTGAAAGACCCCAGACTCACTGGGATGCTTTCTTCAACGGGAGGGCACCCCAAGAACCAAGACTCCAAACCAGTAGATGCAATAAGCAAGAGGATTTTATTAGGCGTTTGCGCAAACAGGCTCCCTGTCCAAGGCAGACTGGAAGCCCCGAGCAGCGGTTACAGGCACTTTTAAAGACAAAAACCACAGGATTAGCATAAGACCCCAGGCTCCCCAGGATTGGCTCAGCTCTGCTCAGGAAGTTTTGTAACACTTGTTGAAAACTAGTTGGTTCCCTAAGGGGGGAGGCTTCTCTGGAGGGGAGTCCACATAGTTACAGGCTCCCTAGTTTGCTGGGCTCCCCAGATGGTCTTTATTTTGAGCCCCCTTGCTGAGAGTTTCTAAACAGGAATTTAGAAGAACATACTCTTTTGTTCTTTATCTATGTTTGCAGACCTTGTCCCTGGGCCTGCATCTGGACTTTGTAACTTTTTAACTTATTTCTGGGAGGGGAAGAGTCAGTGTTAGCACAAGCAGGTTTACAGAAGCAGAATTAGCAGTTAGCATATTGTAAAATGGACATAGCCCATATTTCAATCTTTCAAAACTTAACTTATCAACTAGCTAACTGATTGATTAAGTAAAATAATAATGGTTATATAAATAATAGATAATAAATATAGATTATAGATAGATAGATGATAGATGGAAGGTAGGCAGATGATAGATAAATTATATGTGTGTGTGTGTGATAGAGAAATGGAAAGTTAGATGAATGAACAGAATCTTAAATTCACATAAAAAAATGTAACAACGACTTGTACTTCTCATTGTTGCAGCGGGTCCACCTTTATCCTTATTTAAACGACTTGTCTTTCCCCTTCCCCTCCACAAATTATACCAACGTCAAATACAGTGAAAGCAGGTGTTATACTGTCTGGGAGGGACATACAAGCAACAAAGAAATAATCTTATAAATGCATTAGAAACAATCACATGAAAGAAAAAAAACATTTGAATACATATCTGTACAAGTCGTTATGCTGAAAACTAACTTTACAACTTTGGTGGGGAGGGGCGGGTAGGATTGGGGGGGGGGAGGATGGGAAGGGATGGGAAGGGGACACAAAGGAGGAGGCTACAATGCTTGATAAGAAATGTAGTCATTATCTTGCCCATGTAATTGTAACACCTCTGTACAGTATTTTCACAATAAAAAAATAAAAATTAAAAAAGTAACAACTTTATCAATTATATTTCCCCCAAATACCAATATTTTATCAGACTGCTTGAAGATGAATATTTTAACTATCAATGAGAAGAGATAGGTGTTGGTAGTTAATGTTTATAATCCTATCTACTCAGAAGGCTGAGATCTGAGGATTGCAGCTTAAGGCCAGACTGGGCTAAAAAGTCCACGAAGCTATTATTCCCAATTCACCAATAAAAAGCTAAGGGTGATTGCAAATCTTTGAGTTCAATTCCCAGTACTCGCATACACATTCAACCCCCCCCCACCACACACAAGCACACAGACAAAAATGTTCAGATAACTAAATTACATTTAAGTTGAGTGAGCCTCCTATTCTAAGGCCTGGTTTTGTCCTTGTAACCCTGGTTACAAGATCCTCTGGGATCTGGAATGATTGAATGAGTGGCTTTCTTTTATGACAATGGTTAAGAACTTTCAGAGGTATTCAACCCTACCTGGCATTTTTTAAGCTTCTAAAGCTCTTAACACAACAGGAGTTCTCAACTTTACATTATGCATGTTTTAATTTTAATCCTTGTTTCTCCTTGCTTGACAGGAAAAGGGCTCTTACCTGGGTCATTTTCTGTGACTTTCTTGTTCTTCTCTAAATGGCCAGTAATTGGCAAGTAACATTCACCAGGTCATTCTGACCTAACGTGTACAAGGTAGTCTTTCTCTAGTGTAGGTGGGAGAATGGATCCAAGCATGCTTCCTGAACCATTGCCATGCTGTAAGCCACGTACATGGAGGAACATGCCAAAGTTGAACTAGGGTTCAATTTCCAACTCTCTGGGTTTAGGTGAATTGAGTTTTGATTTCTCCTTTTTATGTAATGTCCTATGCCCTAGAGGTGGAAAATGCTACAAGAATGATCGTTTTATGTTATAGCACATTTCTATAAGGCATTGCATTGGCATAGTTGATAAAAAAATAACAAGAAGAATGATAACAATGGTAGGGCAGAAAACTAATTGGTATTGCAAGTATAATTAGCACCATGTGAGACTATGCCAGCCTAGACCAGTAGCAGCTCTACAGTAAATAGCTGTGTTTATTACTCTGTTTTCTCATATGCCAGAATGCTTTACAGTATATTCCTAGTAAAGAGACATTTTTATCTCCTATTTCAATTCTCCCTATGAAGTTTTGAAGGAAATATCTGCAGTAAGGTCAGAGTATCACTATCAGAAGAAAGACTGTATGAGCCTCAAGTAGCTACCTAAAATCTGTATTTACCTAAATCAGGTATTTAATATCACTGTTCTTTTGTGGAGAATCTACAGACAAGCTCCATGTCTTATAATGATGGGCAATATGTCTTATATTGATGAGTAATATTAATGTGGTACATTATCATGGTCAATTAGGAAATATAAACAATTTTCTCCTTCACAAGATCCTTTACTATCTTGTATGGGCATACATTCATGGTAATGCCAAGATAACACAAAAAGTTGTTGAGAAATGAATAAAAATAGACACATGGACGCATATGTAACTTGTAGAAAATAGAGCTTCTGAAGGTAAGCTAGGGGTCAGGCTTTAGCCCTTTGTGTTTGTCTTTACCTCCCCATTTCTAAATTTCCATCACTTGCCAGTCATTTTCCTGTTTGATAATTTTTTCTTATATATAGTGATAATTATTGATGGTTTTAAATGATAGTGAGGCTTCAAAATCAAAGATATTTAGAGACCAATTATCTTGTCTGTGGGAAATTAATCAACTGTAGTCTAATTGTTATAAAATAGTAACTGTTCTTTTACATTGTGTGAGTCTGTTAGGGAGTATATACATATAATCGAATATATAATAATATATAAGGCTGGGAAGGTGGCTTATTGGTAGAGTGCTTGCCTTGCATTCATGAGGCCCTGGGTTTGATTCCTCAGTACCACATAAGCAGAAAAAGCAAGAAGTGGTGCTGTGGCTCAAGTGGTAGAGAGCTAGCCTTGAGCTAAAGAGCTGAGGAGCAACGCCCAGGCCCAGAGTTCAGGCCCCAGACCACCACCACCACCAACAACAAATATAAATAAATATATATATATATATAATACAATATGTATACTATATAATTTTATATATTATTATACGTATATGTAATATATAACTATAATATTATACACAGCATACATGTAATATTTAATCAATAATTACATATATGTAATATATAATTTATTATGTTTATATATTAGCTAATATATAATTATATAATATAATATGGAATATGTAACATACTTTGTATGTTATATAACATAAGATTATATAACATAACAATATATAAGATTACATATATAATTATAGTAAATATTCAGTTAAATTATCATTTTATATATATATATTCAGTTAAATTACTTTTTCATTCATAACCACATTTCAGATTCTCCCTTCAAATAAAGTAAGGCACGCTCTTGTTTTCCTGGGTATCTGGGATGTCTACATGATGGGGCAATGTGGATTCTTCTTCTATACTCTACTTCATTGAGAAAATTGGTCATGTGACATCGCTCACTCCTTCTCCACAGGAGCCCATCCCATGTTATACCTCTATTCATTCTCTCCACATTTGTCTGCTGAGCCTCTCCAAGTAAGTGCTGCCTACTGTGTGCAGCAAAACTTGGGCGTTCTGAAAACTCATACCCAGTTTCTGGAATCTCACCCCTCCCATATCTAGCTGCCAGGGCATTCTGAAAGCTAAGTTTTCAGGTTCTTCCCATCTTCTGGGTATCACGACTCATTAACTGTATTGGTAACTATTCCAGAAAAAGAATGATACCCAGATTTTCCTTTGCCATCCCAAAGAGCCCTTGCAAGGTAAAGGTGATAATGTTGCGATGGCTGATGACAGCCCACCCAGCCCAAGAGGGAGGAAGGAGAGTCACGCTGATATCTTCATGTGCTCCTCTCCTTAAGGTTCAATGTAGAAGGGCTTCCTTGCTTTGTGAGTTTTCACCCTGTGTTTGATTAAAGTTATTTCAATTTAAACCTGGTGTCTTCCCATTAAGGTACATCAAAGCTTCTCAATCCTAAACCCAAAAGACTTGGTCTTCAATACCAGACATTAATATTATTGTTGAAACTTCAAAATGGAGATTAATCTATCCAAATTAATCATTGTGGAAAGGTTTTCCAGTATTTTATTTTTCCTGAGGAAACAACATGAATCATGCATGTGAATCATATGTGTATCATATATACATATTTGTGTATGTATAAATGCACACACATTAAGTGTTTGAATATATTTAGATATATGTTATTTTGTGTATATATGTATGTATATGTAGATATAATTTTTTGTTTTTCATCAGGTTAGTACAATTATAAATAAATAAATAGACAGACAGATAGATAGATACATAGATAAATAAATAAATTAAATTAAGGACCAGAGAAGACTCCGGAATCTCTTTTTGTTAGTAACTTTGCTTACTCCAGATTTTAAATCCTTAGGAAAAGAAAGTGGCTGACCTAGTTTGCATGTAAACAGAGCAAATATCTTATTTTCTATCAAGGATGGATTTTATGTTTAAGCATAAACCCCTTTGAAACCAATTAATACTGAAATCTGACCTACATAATAGATTCAAACTCTATTCCTTTCTTCTTTTTCTCTTTCATTATTCTTGTTTTTAAAGCAACACAGTTATTCATACCGTTTCATTCGAGTCACATGAGTGTTTTCTTAAATGTGCATATATCACTTAAAACAGATTTTCACACTGTATTTTATCTGAAACTTTAAGTCATTAACTAAATTATTGAAGACATAGCCTATCCTAGATGGCCAGAGACCATTGATATATTTGAGCTGGCAATGTTAAGTATCTCTTGCTCAAGCCTGTGGAAACAGGGCCATACATATCCCCTCCTAAAAACTTTAGAAAAATGGTGTTGGCAGAGAACTGAGTTACTTATCTGTTTCCCTTGTCTTCAACCCATACCCTTCCATTCCCTTTAGTCTGCTGTCTTTTTAGTCTTTCCTCACTAAGAAAGACTCCTCTATGATCTTACTCTTGAGAATCTTCTTTAGATAAAGAACCACCAACTCCCTTTACAAAATGTTCCAAAGGACTTTTTTTTCTGGCTGGATGCAAGTAAACCTAGAAAGCAATTTGAACACACACACACACACACACACACACACACACACACACACACACACACACACACACACACACACACACACAGAGAGCAAAAGTAACAGGAAGTAATTTTAAACAGTATAACTTGACAGTCCTTTTTTTTCAGCTTTCCAACATGTAAGTCAATTAAATAGTATAACATACCACATAATTTTGTTCCTGGGCCAAATTTTGTAAGATCTTGCAAAATAATCACTATTGATATGTTTTTCTATTTGTTTTGTCTTCTGCTCATTATTTGAATGTTGTTGGAAATTGATTTACTGTTTACTTCATGGCCTTTCTCTCTTCCAAATGCTGTATGTGCTTAAAAAGAATAAATATTTCATGCCTAATCATGGGTTCCCAGGGTTAAATAGATCCTTGTGTCAGGCATTGTACCTGTTTTGTCAAGCAATTCACGTGCAAAGTAATTATTTGTAATGATTCATCTCATCTACCAATACTCTGACATATCCAATTTGGTTTGTGGAACAGGATATAGGTGAATTTTTTCCTTTGAACCACAATACCCCACAAACTCCATTTCCTGTGTAGCTGGACTTTCCCTCACATGAAGGACTGCTTTTGAATCTAACTCTTTCAGAGCTGTATCATTTCATCTCTTGCCTCCTACACTAGAGAAGTCATTCAAATTCCAACTTTAGGATGCACCATGCAACAATCTCTCCAAGAATGTCACTCATCCATATAAGTTTTTGCCCTAGTCATTAAAAAAATCATGGAGTTTTTATTGTTGCTGTTCAGCAATGTCTTAATTTTATATACACTTTATAAAGAACATTTGCAACAATACCATGCTCCCATACACAGAAGTCCTTTTACAGAGAGCAGCAAATAATCTTTACAAAAGGAAAGCTGTGTATTTAGAATCCTTTTAGTATCATTCCAGTGATCCCAGGATTAAGACAAAGCTCCTAAACAGGGCAAAGCAGACCCTGTTTGCATATTTCTATGAACATCATCATTTTATCTGGCATTACATTTTATTTGACTCTTTTTTGTCTGGGAGTTCTAGTCTTGAGTCATATTTTCAATGATGTCAAAGTTTTCATACCTGCTGTCTTCCCTCCTTACAGTGTTCATTCACCTGTCCTTCACCCTCTACCCTGTACTCCACACCCTGTGCCCAACTCTTTCCATTTTTTTTGCATCTTCTTTCAACCTTTGTTGGGTCTTCGTCCGTCTTTGGACGGACGGGGTCGAGGAGGGGTAAGTGCGGCCGCTCCCCCGCCTCCCTTGGCCCAGGAGACAATCAGACAAAGCGGGGAGTCAAGTCAAGCAGGAACTCGTTTATTAACAGGGAGCATCCCCTTTTTAAAGCAAAAGACTGCGTGGGAGGGGAGGAAATGGAACCAACCAATCACTGAAAGGCCATACCTTATCATGCACCTAAGCTTCCATGCGTTGTTTACACACTGAACCTAAACAAATCTGGCTCTGCCCACTCAACTTCCTCTCAGGGCCATCTTTGTTACTTGTGTTCCCCACAGATTTCCTCACAAGGCTTCACTTTCAAGACTTCCTTCCCTTACTAGACTGATCCTCTTCTATACTTGTCTATCACACTGTCACTATTTATTTACTCCTACTTTCAAACTATTAAAATCAGCCTCTACACATAAAATTACTCAATGTATATCTGCTTTTCTGGACTGCAGATTCTCCCAGGGAAGATAATACGTTATTTTTATATACCTTTGTTATCTCTAGCAGCAGTAAAAAAGTTGATGCAGAACACATTTGTGTGCTCTGCATACAATGGAATAATCACAATATAAGTGTTTCAAAAAATTATTTTGTTTTCCAGTCAGAAACCATTCCTACTATAAAGGATGATTAGAGAAATAATATATGGCACAATTGGGACAATAAATCCTCTCTACTTCCCTCAGGCCTTCATTATTAGGATATAGTAATAATTATACAAAGTAAGGAGTTTTATTATGGTAGTTACACACAAACACACACAGATAGCTAGCTAGCTAGATAAATAAATTATTACAATCACCCTTTAATACTATTGATTACCTTCTTCTTTCCTTTCCTTTCTCTTCTTTTACATTACCTCTTACTTTTAACCCCTCCTTCCATAGATCCCACCTATGACAGAAAACATTTAACACTTGTTTTTGTGGGACTAGCTTATCTTACAATTTCCATTTACATCCATTTCCCTGAAGACTATGTCATTTCACCCTTATTAATGACTTAATAAAATTAATGGCTTAAAAATAATACCAGAATATTTTTTAAAAACTCTCAGCATGCAAAAAAATCTCATTAGCTTTTCTAGACATTGACATCAAACTCACCGGAAGAGAAACAAGGAACTCATGTCAGTTCACAGGAGCCTCGAAAGAATGGACAAAGGTGTAGATTTAGTAACCAAAGATGCTGAAGATCTCCAGGATGAAAATGACAAAAGCACTCAAGGAAGAAATCATAGAAGACACTGGAATATGAAAAGATATCCCATGTTCATGGATTGGTTAAATTAATATTGCTAAAATGGCTATCTAACCTTTGCTCCTCATCTGTAAGAGTGTATTTCCACATAACTTGTTGATATAGAACAATTCCATCTTCTCAGAACTCTAAAGTAGGTATGGGTGGCTGGTAACCTGCAGCATGGGAATGATGGTTATCATGTATGCTGGTTGTTGAAAACCATATCATTTTATTCCTAAGCAAGAGTTCAAATGAGGTACAGGTCCTCTACATGATTTATGTCGAGGCTTGGTTAACATGATCACAGAGGCTGAAGAATGGCCTGATAGGCCATGTGCATACTAAGAAGCCGGAGTCAGAGAGATTGCATTGCTGGATCCAAGAAGCCACAGCATCGGAATCAGAGATGCTGTCCGTGCACCTCCAAGTCTGGTACCCAAGGCCAATGAGTTCCATCAAGGTTACCTGTGCAAGTCCCAGAGACAAAAAAGCTGAAGAATCTGGTGTTCTACAAGCATTAGCAGCATCTGGAAAAAAACAAGAAAACAAAAAACAAACAAACAAACAAGAAAACAACTCACCTTGCTCTAGGAGCAGCCAGAGAGTGAGCTTCCCAGTCCTTCCTCTATTCTGTTCCTTCTAGCCACCAGTTCAATGCCATGGCATTCACCTGCATTGCTCACCAGCATTGAGAGGGGGCAGCCATGGTCATTTGTCTGACCCATAAGCTAAGCATCCTCACAGACAACCCAAAAGGTGATGCTTTTCTGGTTTGTAGAGCCAGTTGAGTTGACATTCCGAATGACATCTGAGAAAACAGAAGTAAGCATGTCCCTCATTGTACCTGCAATTCTACCTTCAGGATATGGAATCTATCCATGAGAACATATTCCAGAGAGAAAGACAATGACAACACCAAAAGAGAGCGAGTTCAGAATGCAAGAGACATGTTACTGGAATGAGGGTTTAGGATAAAAATACAAATACAAGCACAGTGGTACAACTGAGAAAAATCTGCTCTAGAAACAGGAGATAATTACAGAGACAGAAATGTGATGGTCTGGCTAATTATTGGATGATTCTGGTGTATTCACAGTTCAACACAATCCTCTCCAACACACAAGAGGCCAGTGTAGAAGGCACTGAATGAAAGCACAAAACCTTTTTTCTTCTCTGGCACACGGCCTTTAGCAGGAAAGACCAGGCTGGACTATACCAGAGGCTCCTGTGCCAGAGCCTCGATTTTCATGTGAATGTGAATGATTGGTTCTCTTTATGATTACTGATAATATTGCGGGGGGAAGTAAAGACAGGTTGAATAGGGAATTAGGTTTTATATCTCTCTGTTCCAAGGCCTGTAGGATGGGAGCTTTGCTATTTAACATCTCGTAGACTTCAAATACGGTACCTGGACCCCGTTACTCCATGTTTTCCTCTCTGCTTTGCCAACTCTCTTCTCATTGGCTCTTCATGTTGTCTTCTGCATATTTTCTGGCCATCTGCACTATTTAGCAGGGTTAGTTAAAAAAAATCAGTGCTGCCGGGCGCTGGTGGCTCACGCCTGTAATCCTAGCTACTCAGGAGGCTGAGATCTGAGAATCGCGGTTCAAAGCCAGCCCGGGCAGGAAAGACCGTGAGACTCCTATCTCCAATAAACCACTAGGAAACCGGAAGTGGCGCTGTAGCTCAAGTAGTAGAGCGCTCGCCTTGAGCTGAAGAGCTGAGGGACAGCGCCCAAGCCCAGAAGAAAAAAAAAAAATCAGTGCTGATACTTTATCTAAACCTCTCCTAATGGCTATTCATCATAATCAGATTCCTAGCCTGTTATTATACACTGCATATCCTACATCAGGAGTAACTTCATCCATCAAAAAATGCACACTTGTTTGACATTTAACCTAGAAAAAAAAAACTACCTTGCTGCACCAGAAAAACATCACCACTCTGTTGTAGATCTGTCCACATGGGCACAAGATCAACCTGTCAACCAGGCTGATGAGTTGATCAGAGTCAGGTGATTGGCCCATCTGCTTCTCAGGACAATGTCCTACAATGTAGTTTATATGTATGTACGTGTGTCTGTGTGTAGGCATGCATGCATGTGCGCTCGTGTATGTGTGTATGTGTGTGTGATTGAACATATACAAAGCAAATACTGTAAACTTGAACTATGCAAGCAGCATTTTATGTTTTATATTTTGTTTTCTGGGTAAGGCCTCATTAACTGTGTTTTTCCACACTGATCACATACTTGTCTTCCCCCTGCCTCTTATTCCAAGTAGCTGGAATTACAGACAAGAGTCACCATTCCCACCAGCACAGCAGTTTTCACTTGTGAAATTTTCATATTTGTTGTTTGCAGAATCTTGTCTTGCAATCAGAATTACTTTTGTTCCATATTTTAATTCATTCAAAAGTTTTAAAGCAGTTGTTTCTCCAAAGTGATGTCTATAAAATTGGTCCTTCGTCCTTGCTGATCTCCGTTGAACTTTTTCCTTTTTTTTTTGGTAGGTTTGAACTCCTGGCCTGGGCGCTTTCCCTGAGCTGAAGAGTGAGCACTCTACCACAGCGCTACTTCTGGTGTTCTGGTGGTTAACTGGAGATAAGAGTCTCACGGACTTTCCTGCCCAGGCTGGCTTTGAACTGTCATCCACAGATCTCAGCTTCCTGAGTAGTTAGGATTACAGGTGTGAGCCACCGGCACTTGACTGAACATTTTTTAAAAATGCTTTTCTATTGCTATCTATTGTCTGCTCTTTGGGGATCTTTCTTTCTTGATCTCTCTTGGTCTGTTATTTATTTAAAAAAAAATTTTTGTCTTTTCATTTTTGGTACTGGGGATCGAACCCAGGACGTTGCACTTGCTAGGCAAGCGCTTTGCCACTGAGCTATAACCCAGCCCTTTTTTTTTTAATTTTTAAAAAATTCTCCTCAGCTGGTCTGTTATTTCTATACTTAAAAAATCAAATCCATTTTTATTTTCTCATATGATAAAACTTAAGACTTCAAAAGTTATGGTGGATGAACTATTTAAGGTTAAGAAGCTATGTGACCCTACTTTGAAGGTTTTCTGAAACTCGTTCTATGGGATTGAAAATGTAAATTACTTTTCTTTTATCGCCTAGACTTTCACGATAGTACTTAATTCCCTCCTCAGTACCTTGTCATGTGAGGAGGTCCAGTTCTCCTCCTGGAGTCCCCTGCTGTCTGAGAAGATACAATCATCTTGAGAGTCCTCGTCTCTGAGTTGGTCCAAACCTACTCTGGCAATCCCCGGTTTGAGTAAGTCCAAATCTCAATGCATCTTTCCTTCAGTCTGAATTGCTGTAAGAACACTAACCCCCAGCTGTGTAGCACTCTCCCCCAGTGCCACCAATCAGCACTTTCTCAAGCATTTTCCAACATGGGAAGGAAAATTGAGAGAGCTGAGATTGGGGGTGGGTGTTCTTAAGCAGGGAGATACTCTTGCCCTTTTCAGGGATTTAATATTAATATCATTAGTTAATTAATAATAATATTGTGACTAATATACAGTAGAATCTCAAGGATTTGGTTCAAACAGTTTTAATCCACTCAAACAGCAATTCAAAGGAAGAACAAAGTTTATTTTTGTCATTTTTTAAGCCCTTCTAAAAAGTGACAGAAACTGGATCTCCTTGATATATGTGTGTGTGTGTGTGTGTGTGTGTGTGTGTGTGTGTGTTTGTATGTGTGTATGTGTGTGTATTTGTGTGTATACACACCAGTACTGGGGCTTGAACTCAGGGCATGGCTACTGTCACTTACCTTTTTTAGTGCAATATATTACTGTAGCACTTGAGCCACACTTTCCCATATCTAGCTTTTTGGTGGTTACTTGGAAATAATGGTCTCATGGACCATACCCAGAACTGGCTTTGAACTATGGTCCTCAGAACTCAGCATCCTGAGTAACTAGGATTTCAGGCATGAGCCTCTGGCATCTAGCATCTTTAACTCATCTAGACATCTAGAAATCTCACTGCCTGAGGGAGAGGAGAAAAGAAAGAGAGGCAAGGTACTAGGAGAGAAAAAAAAAACTGGACAAAAGATTCTGCCTAAATAAATAAAAATAACTCAATGAACAGAAAAAATCCATTCTGTATAATTTACTAATATATCATCTTATTAAAAATTAATGCATAACGGAGGTCTTAAATAAAAAAAATAAAAATAAAAATTAATGCAAGCCAGGAGTAATGATTCATGCTTATAATTTCTTATAATACACTTGAGGGGTGAAACAGAAGAATTATGAATTCAAGGACAGCCTAAAATACATAAATAAGTTTGAAGCTAGTCTGAATACATTTTGAGAGTCAGTCCCCTAAAAGAGACACAAATGATAAATAAGTAAAATTAATTTGGTAAAATAGATTTTGAAAAGGAAATAAGTTTTAAAATGATGTGAAAAGAAATATTACAAAGCTAATGAACTAGATAGAGGGCCAAAGTAACTATTGTGTTAAACAACATTGAATTAGAAGAATCAGAGACCACAGTTAATTCTTTTTATATAACAAGAAAATATAAGAACAAAGCCAAATACATTAAATAATCTAACTAAAATCTAAGTGGATATAAGTAAAAGATAAACAGTGATTAATGGTATTTTGGGGAAAAAGAACTCAAAATTGAAGATAAATGCTGTACAAAGTAGAATACAAAAAGGTAGTTCCTAAAATAAAGGTCTAATTTTTTTGGTTGCAAGTTTATTAACTATCACAGAAAGATTTTTCAGGCATTCAAGTCATTTACAAGAGGACAAATGTCAATTAGATCTTCTTGTGTCAAGTTCTTGCAGATTTTCTTGTGTCAACTTTTATAGATACAAAATAATAGGTTAATATTTGCAGAGATCCTGAGGTACTCTTATAAATTGATACAAAGTGTATCAAAGCACAACGGGCTCAGTAATAAGAAAGACAACTTCAGAACATTTCTAAATGTATTCTTTATGATTTCTCAACATTACCTCATCGTTTTCTTTACATGTTCTTCTGTATCGGACCTTTAACATTGAGCTATATATTTCATATACTTGAGAATATAAAAAGCTGACCAATGACAGACATGGGAGAATGATAAGGTAGTTTTATTTCAATGACCAAACAAGCAAAATGAACAAAAATGCTAGTGATCTGCACAAGCTTGTAACTGCAACATTTAAGAGTCAGGTGCTCTTTTATTAGAGCCATGCCTACAGGTCTAGCATTTTTTCTGGTAAATTGGAGAAAGATGCTCTCATACCTGTCTTGCTGGGCTGACCTCATACCTCCAAGCCTCAGATTTTAGATCCTGAAATACTATAATCCTGGGATTACATGAGTGAGCCAGTAGAAACTTCCAGGCTTTTAAAAAAATTATCTTTAAGTCATTGTGCAAAGGAGTTACCTTTTAACAAAGCAATTTATAAATACAATATATCCTGATCACCCCTTTCAATATTCTCACCCATTCCTCCTCTACCCATTCCTTCCCTCACTCTTCTTCATTTTGTAGAATTATCCATTGGGTTCTTGTTTTGGTTTTGGTTTTGGTAACAACCATTGAAAGAGATAATAGTCAACATAGATTCTGGGGATAAGACACAGAATACCAATATATCAGGATAGGAATAGAGAATTACCATTGATTTATTTGCATTTTTATTATGCACACTACATGTGATTTACATGTGGCTTACATCCATACTGGCTGTAGAGAATTTTCTTCACAAACCCTGTAAAAAAATCAAGAGCCCATTAATTCTATGTCTGGTAAAGGAGAAATCAGCCCTTGTTTATGCTTTTACACATATAAAAGGATAAGTTGACATAGGAGAATTGAGACAGTTTTGGACCTTCAGTACTTGCTAACCACATTTCAAAGTCTGATCAGCCACAGAAACATTTGTTAGTTCCTTTAACCAGCTACATTTCTACAGACTCTGCATTTGTATTCGTAGCGAATTGGTAGTATGACAACATTCCACCCATTCATCTATCCATCCATGCACTTATCCATCCATCTATTTATTTAACTCATGCATATTCAAATCCTCCTCTCTGTCACTTACAGGGTTTGAAAGGTAAGTATCAAAAAGCAAAAAAAAAAAATCCATTCTGTCATATAGCTGCATTTTTACCTTGGGGCTGTATCCTGTAAGAGGGTATTTGGTTCTATCAACAAAAGATAACTCACTTAAGTCAGCCCTGCAACACCATTTGCTGCATCCCCGTGTTCTGCAGTCCAGATCCCTACTTTGTTGCTTACAGTTCACAGCTCCTGCTTTCCAATTCCCAACTTGCCACATTCCGTTCTCTTGGATTTTTATCCCATTGATTCGATCACATTTCAGTCTTTCACTACAAATGCTTTTTTCTCACGTTCCCATCAGCCGTGCATCATTGTAATTACTTTGGGTATCTTAATTGACTTTCTTACCCTTCGTGGACTTCATTGTACTAGTCTAGAACAGTCAGAGCCTGTTCAGTACAACTTTGCCTGAACTCCATCTGCTATCCCTTATCTGGCAATGGCACACATGAACACACACACACACACACACACACACACACACACACACACACACACACACACACACACACACACACACACACAGCCATGTCTCTCTGAAACACATTCCTGAGATGCATTATTTCTAGGCAGCTTTTAAAACTCTTTTATGTTTCCTTAATCTGTTCAGCCCCCTGCTCCATCCCAAACTTCAAACTCCTCCTTCCAAAAGCCTCACTTGTAGATGGGAATATAATGCCCCGTTTCACACTGAAAATCACAAGAAATGAAAACAAGCTCCCCGGTCACATGCACATGCTTCTTGTGTCCATTTCTGTTACCTTTTAGCATTTTAGCATACATGGATTTTTTTCATCTTCGTATTTAAGCCCAATCTTTGTATCTAAACTTCAGTCATTCCCTAAGTGTGAATATGTGCTTTTGTGTTTTTTTTAATTTTTTATTGGCAAGGTTATGTATAGAGGGGTTACAGTTACATAAGTAAGGTAACAAGTACATTTCTTGTCAAACTTGCTACCCCTTCCCTCAATTTTATCCTACTTTCCCTCTCCCTCATCTCCTCCCCCAAATTGTACAGATCATTTCCAATATGTTTTCTTGCGTATATTGCTATTGCATTAGTTCCTGCTTTGTCCTTTGTCTCACCATTCTGTTGTTCCCCTTCCCTTCCCTAATTCAAATAAGCATATACACAATAGCAGGGTCCCAAAATCAAATATAGTGACAACAGGTGATATATCATAGGGGGAAGAACATACAGAAGAAACAAAAAATCTATTTGTAAAAAGACTTCTCTTGAATCCAGTAACATTGAAGCATCATTTTATTTCTTTTGCAGAACATCTTGAAAATGCCTATATAAACTCCTTATGGTTCCCTTTTTCTAAAACCACAACCATCAAGATGATGATGGTGATGACAATGATAATGATGATATTGATCATATCAATGATGATGTTGATGATGATGATGATGCAAGTACTCAGATTTGAACTCAGAGCTTTGTATTCTTTTTTTTTTCAGTCATGAGGCTTGAACTCTGGGCCTGGGCGCTGACCCTCAGCTCTTGAGCTCAAGGCAAGTGCTCTACCACTTGAGCCACAGCACCACTTCCAGTTTTCTGGTGGTAAAATGGAGATAAGAGCCTCATGGACTTTCTTGCCTGGGCTGGCTTTGAACTCTGATCCTCATATCTTGGCCTACCGAGTAATTAGGATTACAGGCATGAGCCCCTGGCACCTGGCATAGGTACACTCTTAAGCAGGTACTTTACCACTAAATCCATGTCTCTCAGCACTGTTTTGGTGTTAGTTATTTTCTGGATAAATTCTTTTGTTTGTTTGTCAGCCCAGCCTTGGACTGTGAGCCTCCTATTTATGCCTTCCAAATAGCCAGGTTTACAAGAATGAACTACCAGGCCCAGACTGATAACTAAAAATGAAATCTCCCTAACTTCTTCTCCTAGCTGGCCTCAAACCATAATCTTCTTGTTGCTTCTTCCCTGCATAGCTGAGATTACAGCCCTCAGCACCTTGCCTAGATGACCTTTCGTTTTTAATTTTTTCCTATCACTATTGCACCAGAGCTGCTGATGTCTCTGTCGCTAATGTCAATTGGGCAATGGTCAGCTCTTCTCAGTAGCATTAGCCATTGGTGGCATCCTGTTTTGATACAAGCATCCTTTCCTTCTATTCCAGGACATGGATTTTCATTGTCTGGTCCTCCCATATGACTGCTTCCATCCTCCTCTTCTCTAGCCAGCTATACCTTTGATCATCTTAATATTGAAGGTCATTTGCTTCTCTTCTCATAAATAATTTCTTCTAATTTTTCCAGCATTGCCAGATATTGTGAAAAATATTCTAAGCAATGGAAGTCAATATAAAAGTGAGCTGTCCACAATTTTGAATTACTAATTGAATATCATCCATGTTTCAAACAGTTGAAAGTGGCTGCTTTTTGTTTTTCTCTCTTTTTTTCTTTCTTTCTTTTTTTTTTTTTTTTTTTTTTGTCAGTCATGGGGACTGAACTCTGGGCCTGAGCGCTGGCCCTCGGCTCTTCAGCTCAAGGCTAGCGCCCTACTACTTGAGCCACAGCACCACTTCCAGCTTTTCTCTGTTTATGTGTTGCTGAGGAATTGAACCCAGGGCCTCATGCATATGAGGCAAGCGCTCTACCACTGAGCCAACTTCACAGCCCAAATGACTGCTTTTTCCTGAACAACTTCTATTTTCCTTTCACTTACTCAGGGCCTCTCACTTCTGTTACCATTTGAACCACATCACCAGCCTGATTTTTTGCTATTTTTATAAGAAAGAATTTTATAGCTGTTTCTGCTCAGGGTGGCTTTGAACCTTGATTCTCATATCTTAAACTCCTGAGTGGCTAGAATTACAGGCTTGAAGCACCATTACTGGTCATGATGAATGTTTTGAAAATAAAAGAACACTTAATGAGACACTTGATGTTAATAACATGAAAAAAAATTCAGAAAGGAAAGAGATATGAATAGAAGGCAGAATTAAAATGTCATATACTTTAAAGACTTCCAGGTAAGCCAGCCATCTGCTGAGGGTGAAGGTCCAGAGTTCTATTATTTTACTAAGAAACAGACATCCATCCACCCTTTCCTAACAGACACATAAATAACATAGATAACATTGTGTTTCATGAAAAGCCACATAATGACAGCATAGAAGAGCTCTGGTTATTTTATATATCACAATGTGAAACTTTGGGAATATTTTGCTTGGGCTAATATTATTTAAAATACAAGTATTTGTTGTTGAAAGGTCTACCTTTTCTTGTCCTTGGGGCAGCAGATTAAAGCTTGAATTGGTTTGTCAGAAGACTTTTTTTTGGTATTGGATAGTTATTTTTTAAAAATAGACTTTCCCCTACTCAGAAAAAAACATATTAATGTCTGGTGGTATATGGGTTACTATGGGAACCATACCTCCTCTCCCCCTTCATTTCCTTCTTCTCTTTTTGAAATAGTTTGCACTGGCTTTAAAATAAGGCCTGAAGAAGAGTTAAATTGCTACCTTCCCAGAGTGAGCACTTAGATCACGCCCTTTTCTTGCCTTTCCCATTGCTCCATCTCCAGCTGCTGACCTTCATTTATTCACTTTCTCTGTGTGTGTGTGTGTGTGTGTGTGTGTCTGAGTGTGTGTGTGTGTGTGTGTGTGTGTGTGCTAGTCCCAGGGCTTGAATCCAGGGCCTGGGTGCTGTCCCAGACCTTTTTTCTTTCAAGACTGATACCTTTTGAGCCACAGTACCATTTCCAACTTTTGGGTAGATAATTGGAGCTAAGAGTCTCAAGGGCTTTTCCTGCCTGGGCTGGCTTTAAAACGAGAACCTTAGATCTCAATGACGACATCAATGGTCCAAGGAAAAGTCAAGAATTGTCACCATACTCATGATTTGGTAGTCCAAGTTTCATTCCAATACCGTGAAGATTGACATGAACACATGTGTGTGTTGACCCTTTTTTGTGTTCAAATGACCATCATAGAAGCTGAGATGGTGAACTCTGTTCACGTACTTAGCACAGAGTTCTGTAGGAAAAGTGGATCTGGAATGGCCTTATTAAATCAGGAGGTTGGTAAGTTAAGAAGCTAAGTTAAGAAGCCTCACACTATTCGCACTTTTGCTATCAAGAAGAGCTTTTATGAAGCTGAGAGCTGGTGGTTCACACTTGTAATCCTAGCTACTCTGGAGGCTGAGATCTGAGGATCTGCCCACCCAGGCATAAAAAATCCTTGAGGCCCTTATCTGCAATTAACCAGTAAAAAGCCAGAAGTGAAGCTATGGCTCATATAGTAGAGAGGCAGATTTAAGAGAAAAACAAAAACAAGTGAGAGTGAAAGATCCAGAGTCAAGCCCCAGTACCACACATACATAGCCATAAAAGCTTCTTGGGAGTAACTTTATGAAGTATGGAAAGATTGTGGTATTTAGGAAGTTAATTTTGATTTGATCTGTTTCATGGCGACAAATGAAGAGCTATGTAAGAAAACTCACAGATATGCCCAAAGATACCTTTGAAATATTAACAGTGATATACAGAAAAAAAGTTCAGTGACCAGAAAGAATGTGCTTGTGCTCAATGAAAACATTGCTCCTTGAAACATTTGAGCTGTTACCATTATTCTGCATTGAATCTTAAATATCAGTGGAACTCAGATATATATACATATATAGCATTTGGAGATACAGAAAAACTGGCCCAATGTGGTGATATTAATCACAAAAAGAAGGCCTTGAGGTGGTCTGAGAGAGAAAGGATATAACTCCTCGTTTGACAGCTGAGCCAGTAATGTGTATAGAAGCATCACAATGGAAGGAGAAGGAGACCTCAAGAATCCCCTGGGACATGCGGATAATTACACATTCAAATAAAATTTGCTCTGAACAGAACTTTAAGAATTATCTCCAAATGCACCCAATGCAGACCCAAACTCTGATAAACTCTTTGCACTACTGGTTTCTAATTACTTCCAACAATGACTTGGGCAGTGTGAGAGCCTCTTCCAATGTTGGGGCTCCATTCGAAGGTGATAACCATACCTATGTGCCCTACAGAGCTGGGATGGTAGGTGTGAGCATCACATCTAGCTTGTCCTGTTAATTCATCAGTGAGAAAATGTCCAGTGGGGGCTCCCTCCCCCAATGCTTATTACGTTCCCCTATCTTTATCCCATAAAACTCCAATTTTATTATTGAAAATACTCTGAAACTTCTGGAGAATCTTGGCTTGGTTTAACTTCCTAAACCCTCCAGTTCTATGTCTTTAAGTTGCCCTATTGATCTTCAAGCCTGCTGCCAAATCTAGATGTGAACTGATGTGTGTCCAGTGGTTTACAATTGGAGGAGCCTGAAATATAATCATAGACTCTGGAAATGTTTAGCTAGAATGAAAGCTGGCTAACATTGAATTTCCTATGTGCACTGCTATGAATAGGATTATGCAATGCTATAAATGCCATGTTTTTGTGATGGACATAAATGATCAAGAGGGTAGCTTTGGGGGCTTATGTCCTCTGTACAATAGTTCTTTGCTTAATATTGTGTTATGAGCATCTTACTACTCGTCACTGTTCATGCCATTCCATTTTGAGTATATTATTTCTTTGTGGCTATATATACTTAAATCTTTGCATGTATAAGGAAACTTGGAATTTACACCTTTGTACACACTATTCTACCTATACTGAAACAATTCCTTTGCCTTCTAATTTTCTTGAAATGCGATTTTTGTTTCCCTTCTAGTGGACATTCCAGCCATGGTGGTCTTAGAGCAGTGGCTGTTCATCAAATGAGTCTGTTCTTTGGAGATTTTCACAGTCTAAAGGGATTGGATTTGGTGTTGCGAACTATTCCTTGTTGAATAATTGTATGCTTCTTAATTTGATATCTGCCCAGGCTACTGTGTGGGGGCTGCATTTGAGGGAAATTCAGTGAATCCTGAAAAGCTTTTGTGAGAAGAAATAGACTGTATCCCAAGGAATCTGAGGACAGAAAGAAATCAGAATCTGCACAGAAGGGCCACTGCATTGTTTTTTTTTATATAATCCTTCTTGTTAAACTCATATTTTGAATCAATCCATTAGATATTGAAGAGAAATCTTGATGAGCTGACACCCATTTAAGGCACATGAATAAATGCATGTACATATGTTGAATCTATAATGCTTTTGAAAAATGCTAGCTCTGTGATAGTTCAGGAAGAAAGAATAAACTCATTGTTACTTGACCTTCATCGGCTTTTGTCCTTGGGAAAAAGTGCTTGGGTGAGTGTTTATGCATGAATTGTGTGGCTGTGTCTATACCTCTCTATTGGCAGGAAACTCCTAATGGTTATTTGCGATGCAAGATGATTTGCTAACAAGGAGGGAAAAAAAATTCTCCAAAGCTCAGAATCACTAGTACTTTAGAAAGAATTGTCTCCATGTTTTTCTTATAGCCTGACATGCTGCTATTTATTTGCTCATCCTAAAAACCAATTTAATATAATCTGAGATCCTTAAAATGGAAGACCTACAAATTGGAGTACAATTCTTTCTCTAATTTAAATTTTTTGACAAAGTTTAATATTCATTTATGATTTTAAAATCCACAGAAAGGTTGAATCAGATAAGAATATTCAGAGCCTGAAAAAAATACAAAGAATATTCAGAGGCTGGGCTGGGAAGGTGGCTCCGTGGTAGAGCGCTTTCCTTACATGCATGAGGCCCTGGGTTCGATTCCTCAGCACCACATAAGCAAAAAAAAGCTGGAAGTGGTACTGTGGCTCAAGTGGTAGAGCACTAGCCTTGAGCTTCAGAGTTGAAGGACATAGCCTAGGCCCAGAGTTCAAGCCCCATGACCGGACCAAAAAAAAAAAAAGAAGAATATTCAGAGCCTAACTAAAGGCATAGACAATAAAACAAGAAGAAATATATTTTCCTTTCAAACCAAAGATAACTACTGGATGCCTTCAACATATTGATAAGAAAATAAAATAAAATGCATGTTGAAGTAAAATATTTGACTTTATTCATGGGCAAATATATACCTAGAAAATCCTACTGCTTCTATAAAAGACAGAGATGAGTTAATGTTAGGTTACAAGATCCATTTTCAGAGCTTTATACATTTTTGGACATCAGTAGCAAATAACTGAAAATAAATTTTAAGGTCTAATAATACTTACAAGACAATTAAAATCATTAAACAATTTGGTACATATTACAAAACTTTGATGCAAGACTTATGAATAGAAAATTCCAGAGTTTTTTTTTTTCGGGTCCGGTCGTGGGGCCTGAACTCTGGGCCTGGGCGCTGTCCCTCAGCTCTTCAGCTCAAGACTAGCACTCTACCACTTGTGAGCCACATTGCCACTTCCGGCTTCTTTTTTTTCCTGCTTATGTGGTGCTGAGGAATCGAACTCAGGGCCTCATGCATGCAAGGCAAGCGCTCTACCACTGAGCCACCTTTCCAGCCCTATTCCAGAGTTTTTTTTATAACAAATTATAATTTTGGAGCTGTACCCTGAAAAGTGTTTTCCAGCCATAATGTCTTTAAGATATTTTTTTCTGAATAGATGGTATATATCCAATTCGCAATGAAAGTCCCAGCATCTGTTTGTTTTTTCTAAGGAATGATCATATTGATTCTAAAATGTATTTAGGAAGTCAGAAGATATGGACTAATTAAAGTACTTTTGCCAAAGAAATAAAATAAAATAAATTTGATTTCAAAATGATATAAAGCTACACTATATTCAAGACAAAGAGTGATATTGACATTAAACAAATCGATGGAACAGAATGAATCCTCAATATCTTATATAATGGTGCCATGGGAAATGGTTCAGAAAACATGAGGGCATATGTACTTAATCTATATTTATACCTACCCTTGCCATTTTTTTCCTACTGTATACAAATTTTTAAAACATTTATGTAAATTTTTCCTTTATTCTATCATAATTTGTAAAAGAACAGGCTCTGTTTACTTGATTATAGTAAATTTAACACATCAAATATTTGTACAGTTATTTTTCATGCAGTTATCTTAATAGAACTAATCCTAGAACAATACAGAAATTGAGAATAATAAAATTGTCTTTAGTTGCCTGTGGGAGTGTCATATAAAGAAAATGTTAGGGAAGATTCAGTTTTGTGACACCAGATCTTGAAATCTGAAGATAAACTCTTCAAATTTCTATTATACCATTTTAAACACAATTTCAGGGATTTAGGGTCTCTCTGAAATTCATTCATGGATTCAATGCCACTTATGCTTCTATTACATTAATTCTGTGCTCTATTTTTTGTTTTGCCATCCAACAATTAACGATTCACATCTCTTGGATGACACTAAAATGTTAATGGCTTAAAAATGCAGTTAAGTTAAATGTAGTGAGTTATACCAATAATTCTACCCCACAAGAGGTTGAGGCTGAAATACCTAAATTCAGATGAGCCTCTGACTCAACAAGATAAGTGATGGAGATATAGCTCAGAGGTAAAGCCTGAGGTAAAGCCCTTGTCTAGCATGAACCAGGTTGTGAGATTGATTTCCAGGACCACTGTGAAGATGCATGCTGAATTAATATGTATCCAAAGAGACAATAAGTAAAATGTCAACAATTAACAAGCGTCATAGAGTAGATGTAAGAATGAGCCAACTGTGTTGGGAGAGCCTAGGTAGGGCAACATTTGATTTATCTGGTCTTCATAGAGATTACACAAAGGCAGGAAGACTATAATGACATGAATTCTTGATTCACTGGAGAATGTATCTATTTCAAGAACATCTCCTTGGAACCAAATTATTTGAATACCTTTGTAGGTTTTCTCAGTATATGCATTTTCCTAGGGCCATCAGATGGGGCTTAAATTCAGTTATTTTATTCAGTCTGTGTGGTGTTATGCATGTCACATTGAAGAGGTGAAGATGAAGAGGAACTAAAGGCCAGGTTAGAGTTTCTGTTCTCAGAAAGCTTTCAGGCCCAGATAGGCAGTGGTTGCATGTTTTCCTTCGTATGTGCAAGGTAGTATTAGCTTATAGACATATAAATAAATACATTAGGTGGTATGCAAGTGTATACAAATATATTCATGGAAATAAGGCAGATTCAAGGGAGAACTCAAATAGTATTTCTTAGAAGGGCAAAGTCAAAATTCAAAAAATTAAAAAACAGGTGCAGGGAGATTTAAAAGGGATGGGTGGGGTTAAGGAAAGATGGTAGACTAAGGAAGAGGAAAAGTGAGGGATAATGCAGTCAGGAATTCAATGTACACCCTACGAAATTAAGAACAGTGAGCAAAGAAGTTGGGAGGGATGGGTAAGAATGTTGAAAAAGGTGATATTGACCAAGATGTATTGTCTTCATAAACTGCCTTGTTAAATACCAATTCCTTTGTTCAACTACTTAAAGATAATAAAAGAAAAACAATACAACCTACAAAAAAGAGGATTTGGCTAATATTACTATAATTTAACTGTGGGACTCTGGAGAAATAATCTCAGAAGTGAACTTGTTTACAAGATCAGTTCGTCTTTCCCTGGGGTGGAAATAGGGTAAGGATATTTCAAACTAAAATAACAAAGTTCCCCTAACAGCCACTGACTGCAACAATCTCCACCCATCCTTTTAACTAGAACTGTAGCACATCTAGATGCAACTGTAATGTCATTATAAAACTTATTACCATGAATTAATTAACTAATTTGCATTATACAGCTTCCTGTGTAACAGAGAAAGCTTGTTGTTCTTAAAGTACATGAAAATTAAGAAGAGAACTTCTGCTGTGGAAAAGAAAAGATGTGTTACAAAAAGCCTGGAAGGTGTAAATTGTTTTATTGCTCCATCGGGAGTCATTATATGAAGAAAACTTGGAATCTTTAATGAAAGACAGACAGGAGTTACAACCCTTTATCTTTATCTTTTTTTTTTTAACATGCTATGTGTTCATTCCGTAGGAAGGGAGAAAGCAAAATGAACCTGTGTATATGCAGGTGTTTTTTTTTAAAGCAATTAGGTAAATTGACAATGGATCTATAGTGACATTCTCAGAGTCTAGTCTATTGATGAGAACCATTCTTCACGATGCCAACCTCAATGGAAACTAAAAACAGTCTTGTCAGTAGGCTAAAGGCAGCAAACAATAAATTGCCACAAATAAAAACTGGATGTTTCTGAACCATGAATCAAAGGCTTTGTGTCCTACAGATAGCAATGACCTTCACCTTTTAAATGCTAGCTCAATAAAAATAAGTCTGAATAGTATGACTGGTACAGATCACACAGGACAATTATAACATTAAACTCTATTCTTTGCTGAAACACAAATATAGACTTGCTTTGTAGTTGATTTATTGGAGCTATGAAAATCAAAGTTTCTTCATCTGAGCTAACCATTTAAAATGTTTGCTAGGACTCAGAGCTGTACATGCTTCAGACAACCTCTTCCTCTTATTAACGATGGAAAGGAGAATTAAATTGGGGTCAACTAACCATTGGAAGTCTTTAGCATTTCCCATCATTGAACTATTTGAAGACAAATAGATTATTTGTCCTAAATATAAGCAAAATCTTTGACAATGTGGAAATGTCTAAAATTAACAGGAACAACTATCAGGCAGACCTTTCCTTCTTATTATAGCCTGTGTCTTGTTTTAATGAGGAGCGATGGAACAAATCAAGCAAATGGAAACTTAGGCAGAATATGAGGAGCAATTATGTAAGGGTGACACTTGCAAAGATGTGGTGCCTACAGGGAGTCTCTTCACCTGAGTTATTCGCATCCACACCAGACAAGGCACACCAGAGAACACGTCGGACAAGTATGTGCATCTAGTCAAGCTACAGCACCGATTCATTCTTTGTTAAATACTTTATTAAAAGCTATGAGGATTTCATCACCCAAAGTTTTATAAATAGTCTGTAATTATGAGTTACATTATGAAAATATTAGGTTTTATGTTTAGGATAAGGTTTTATGTTTAGGTTTTATGTTTAGGATAAGGATATGTTTAGGATTAGGTTTTATGTTTAGAACTGGAGTGGAATTAATTTATGGATTTGTTGTGGACCAGATATTTTTCTAGCTATTATATATATTACATATATAATATACCTATATAGAAATTATATATAAAATACTATTTATATATTACATATATACATATATACATACATATACAAATATATATGCAGGCTGGCTAACATTACCTGTACAATTGTTAAATAAAAGCACTAAAATAGACTTTGTGATTTCATTCCAAATATGCTACTTTATCATCAAATAGGAAGCTAGCAGTAGGCTTTCTTTAAAAGATTGTAGAGGTTACTTCTTATTCTTAGTTTGTTGAGTTGGTATTTTTTATTTAATTATTTAATTTTATTAATTCTTTCTGTATCTCTAAGTAATAATATGGTTCCCTTTTTATTCTATTGATGAATTAAAATTCATTGATTTTTCCTGTGCATTGCTGGAATGAATCCCATTCAATTATAATGTAATGTTCTTTTATTACAAATAAACAATATATGTAAAGATATATATTTATATGTAAATAAATATATAAATAAATATACATATATATATAAACTGTGAAGTACTTTGCCCTGATACTTGTTTATTAGTTGTATGCCAGTAATACATATATATGTATATATATATTCAGTATCATCCACATACTATAAATGTATTATGTATAAATAAAATAAATATATACATATATGTATTATATAAAAATAAAATGTGTATAGAAATAAAAATAAAATATATAAAAATAAATAAAAATAAATATAAACATACATATAAATATATATGTATAGATAGTATGTGGATGACTCTGACTACAAGGTAAGAAATTAAGGCTGATGTCCTCCTCAGGGGATGAAATGACAAGGACCAGAAGATAGGAATGGTTTAGAACAAATCATGTGCATATCAAGGAACAGACAAGGATTTGCCATTACTCTTTCATTAAATACTCAGATTAGTCAGCTACCATGTCTTAACTATGAAGAGAAGATTTGATTGCTTGTGTAAAAGAATACTTTAATCTACCTTGTAAAAGTACACTTGCCACCAAACCTTAACATTTTAAGTTGTATTGTCCATGCATACTATAAGAAAAAAATATAGAGATTTAAAAATCACATTTTCATTTTGGTTATAAATTGTGATTAATTTTGCAAAACTTGGAAATGATGATGAGTTTCTTCCACCATGCTGAGTAAATCTTGGGACTATCAAGTCTGCTATACACAAAGAGAAGTTATCTTTTGGCTTTCAATAGGGAAAACCTAGGAACATAGAAAACAATAATTTTCAGACATTGAATGAATGGCTGAACTATCATGAAATATATAAGAGGAAAGCAAATGCATAAGCTTCAGACTATAAGGCTTTCTGCTTAGCATCAGTTGTGGGAGTATAATGCAGGGAGAACTCAAATAAAACCTAATATAATCTTATAGAGGTGAGAAAAGCAAGGTCAGATATCCTATATGGAAAGGCCTGCAAATATTGGGCAAGAAATTGGAAAAAGGAAACACGTAGAGATAGTATTCCATAATTTTTCATAGTTTTTCTTGATTCTTGGTTGAATATGGTTCTGTACAAATAGAATTCAGACATTTTTTGCTTAAAAGACATTTTTCCATTGCCATCTGACAGTCTTGTTTCTGCCAATAAGTCTGTTGAATTCTTTCTGTACATGTAATATGTCTCTTTTAAAATGTGGTTTCCTTAATAACTCACTTTTGTTTTTAACATTTGGTGTATTGAATATATTTCAGTACTTCTATTTTTCTTCTTTTATTTTTAATTTTCTATCTTGCTAAGAATATTCTGAGTAGGGGGCTGGGAAGATGGCTCAGTGGTAGAGTGCTTGCCTTGCATGCCTGAGGCCCTGGGTTCGATTCCTCAGCACCACATAAGCAAAAAGAAAAAAGCCGGAAATGGCGCTATGGCTAAGGGGTAGAGCGCTAGCCTTGAGCTGAAGAGCTGAGGGACAGTGCCCAGGCCCAGTGTTCAGGCCCCATGACCGGACCCCCCCAAAAAAAAGAATATTCTGAGTGGATATGTGGTTTACTGTACTTCATTTATTATAGGCAAGTATTGGATAATATTTCTTCAACTACTTCTTTGCCTCATTGTCTCCATTTTATTATAGAATGTATTTTGATATTGTTCACATTTCTTGTTTTTATTGCATTTTTATTGCATATTTTATTGCATTTTATTATATTCTTTTTTAAAAAGTCATTCTTTTAGTTTCTTTTTTACTTGATTTACTTATGTCAAACATACATATATATACACATATATATGACATATATGTATATATAACATGTAATATATTTTTTATTTATTTTGGTTACTATACTTTTTATTTTATCATTTCCATTTGATTCCTTCCTGTGTTTAATTGCTTCATCTGGGCTTGTATCATTTGAATCATATTTTGAAAAATTCCTCTGTGATAGTTTCTGAGTCACCACTAAGCTAGGCTATTTTGATTGCTTTGCATCTTGTAAATATGTTTTTGATAATTCTTGATTTCTTGTGGGTCTCACAAAGTAGTTGCTCAAGCTGGATACAAGTTTGAGTTCCACAGTCCATGTTGGAGATTGAGCATTCCTTGAATTTGGTTGGCCTGTAAGGACCTATTTAAATCTAGCTGATCATGTGTTGATCCACACTTGTTGTTGCTATAGTTACTCTCACACATACCAGCTTCCAATCCCTTCAATATTCTCTTGTGATTAGAATAGAACTGTTTTGCCAGGTACATGTCATAATACACATTCCACTCTAGCTGCACGCTTCCTGTTTTCTTGAACCCTAGGAATGTCTATGTACAGTTCCTTACCCCTTTCTCTGCAGTTGAATTCTGTTAGTTACTTAGAGACTGCTGAACTGAGGTGGAGGATGTTCTGTCTTTCCAGTTCTGTTTGTCTTTATAATCATCGCTGGGTATCTGAGTACTGCACATTTAACCTTTCTCAGTGTTTCCATCTTTCTTCCAATGTCACAGAACATTTAAACAGTCAAGGCTTACTGTGTTTCTTGTCCTCTGTGTCAGGGTTTTCTCTGTTTTAATTGATAGTCCCAAGGTTCTGCTCTTCATGCAGTGCAAGTGGGCTCTTACACAATGTGAATCTGAAGCAGGGTCTTCATTTCTTTCTTCTATGCTGCTATTTTTCATACTTCCATATGGCCCTGTATCTGCCCCAGGTAAACAAATGCACACATCCAATGTGTCATGAGAATGCTATCTTTCTTTAAATTTGGGTTACTTTTTACCTCAGCTCTAAGATAAAAAGCTCTAGAATCTGTAAAACAACACTATCTCTCAGTAACTTAAGAAGGCAATAAGAAACAAATTTTAGAAAGTCTGCTACGTAATGCTCAATCAATGAATCCAGTGACTGAAGTTGTTCATTTTAACAAAAAACTACATTTGAATCTGCTACCTAAAATTAACACATGATAATTTTTATGACTCTAATTAAGACTAATTTGTAATTTATTTTGTGAATTTTATTTTAATTTATGTGCAGTCTTTTTATAAAATTTGATCCATCCCATAATATTATTTCAAAACTGAGTTCTTAGCCAGGCACAGGAAGTTCACCCCTATAATTTTAGCTAATTAGGAGGATGAGATCTGAGGATCACTGTTTAAAACCAGCTGGGCAGGAAAGTCTGTGAGACATTGATCTGCAATTGATCATTAAAAAAAAAAAAAAAGCTAAATGTGAATCTGTGGCTCAAGTAGTAGAGAGCTAGACTTGAGCAAAAAAGCTTAGGGCCAGCACCCAGGCCCTGAGTTCAAGCCCCAGGACAGTCACAAAAAAAGAAAGCCTTTTCACTTTTCAAGGCAACATTACTTTTCCCATGCTATTAAATCTTTTTTCAAGGTCATTTTACTCTTATAACATGTTTATTTCAAATACAATTTAAAATGAAAATAACCATTTACTCTAAAAAGTAGTGGCACTTTCAAGTACATAGTCCCATTAAGTTCCTGGCTGCCACTTGACTCTGTATGTACATACACATACTTAGTTCCAGATCAAAGGTCCTAAAGACACTTCATTTAGAAATCACACTCACTGAGATTTAAATCGTTCTTTAAAGAAGATGTGAAAAATGGTCATTAAGTACATGAAAAGATATTCGGCGTCACTAGTTGTTAGAGAAATGGAAATCCAAGCCAAAGTGAGATACCCTTGCTTGTGTGTCAACCGTTAATAGCCGCCATACCTAAAACAACACAGAGAGTAATGAATTCAGGTAATGACCAGGACTGAGTGACCCTCTGAGTGCAGTTGGAAGGTGAAATGGTGAAGCCTCAATGGAGAACAGAATCCTGGTTCCTCCTGGGAGTAACCATACAGCTATCATATAATTGAGCAATCCTCCTTAGGGTATATAATCCAAAGAAGGGAAACGCAAGAGCACCGGAGAGTTTGTGTACAATGTTCATACACAGGTTGGTTCACAATAGCTCGAAGATAGAAGTACCCCAAATGTTCATTCAGAGAGGAAAGGAGGTCATCTTGCGATGGATATGTAGAGTGGTATGTTCTTTGGTCTTCGTAATGAGATTCTGTCACTAAAACGATTTCAATGACAGTATCTTACCACATTTGCATCATGTATACTCATTGGCAAAGCTTCATCTCACGTTAATACCCATAACTCACTTGTACCTTTGCACAAACAAAATTTTAGGGGCAAAACAATCATAACATTATAGACAGGTAGGTATATTTCTGAACAGATAACAGTAAACAAGTGTGCAGATACAAATATTAATTTGGAACCAATTTTAAAATGTGTGATTAACTTTACTTTTCAATTCCAGCCTATTTCCTCTTATTTTCCTCTTATCAACCACTACAGACCTCTTCATTTTCTGATGATGTCCCTGTATACTTCTTAGAGAAAAGGAAATCAGCAGAAAACAACTTCCTTCTCTAAAAATATCAACAAGTACAGACTAAGTGCAATGCTGCCCACACACTTGTTCTCTCTACTGCTAATGTGGGGGGAAAGTTTCTGTCACAATTTAAGTTTCATCTCTCCAGTCTTTGCTTAGATTTATTTTTATGTCATATTTTCAAGGACTTTTTCCTTGCAACTTCCTCCTCTTTTGTATCATTTGTTTCCTCTCTTTCCCTGTTTTTCTTTCCTCTTTTGTATCATTTGTTTCCTTTTTTTTCCTGTTCTTCTTCACCCCAAAACACTGAGTTCTTTACGCCTCTGCTTTGTCTTTGTCTTCGTCATTGGCTGATTTCAATAGTAATGTTTCCACAACATTTAATTGAAATAGCTCTTACCAAAACCAATAACATCATGAATCAACACACACACACACACACACACACACACACACACACACACACACACATAGATAGATAATTTTAAACCTTATCCTACGTGCCTTTCAGTCATACTTGACTAACTTGACCACATTTTTTCCTTGATGGGTATTCTTTTCTAGGCTTCCACCTCCATACTTTTTTTTTCCTGAGACATAATCCACTAAAGATGTCAAAATGATGCAATACTCACCTTCTATTCTTGGCCCTCCTTTATGTCTACTTTGTCTTTTAAACTGATTTCAATCAGTACCCTAGCTTGACAATCTTATCTGTAAACTCAATTCTGCCAACCTGACTATGAAGTGTGACTTCTAAATGTGAATCAGACCACGGTAATTCTTTTGACTCAAAGCTTTTGAGTAACCTATTCAAAGGAAAATGATATACTCACTGAGTGTGGTGTGGCTCTCTTGGCCTCTTTGATCTCTTCTTGCATTCTATCCCTCTTCCTGTGCTGAGGTTGCGCTGGACTCTCTGATGTTTGCTAGCCAGCAGGCATATGCTTGTCCAAAGATATTTTCACTGGCTGGACCATCCTCCATAGGGTGTCCACATGGCTAATTCTAGCCACCTTCAAATACTACTCAAATGTCATCTTGTTAAAATCACATCCTCTTTGGTATAAAAAATATGTTATTAGAAACTGAAAGAAAGGTCAACCTTGTTATAAAATGGCAAAGAACTTGGCTCTTGTGTTCAAGTCCTCGTGTTTAGTAAAAGATGGAAATGATGAGTAAAGCAATAGGATTTTTAGGCAGAACAGGTGGAGGATATCTCTATGTATAGTTGTGAGAGTATGGCATGATTTCTCTGCACTAATAATAATGATGAAAGATGGAGAAGTGAACTAAAAAGACACATAACTTAAGATTTGGAAAATTCCTAACCTGGACAGGACATATTGTTAAAAATGAAAAGATATATTTAGGTTGGAATATCAATGAGGCTGACAGGGTATTGCATTAGAAGTAGAGAATCTTAGGGGTCAAGCAATTGTTTTTGAGCATCATGTGAGTGAAAGTTTTAAGAGCCTTTAAAATACTATAAGTCAGGCAGGGAAGGTGGTAAAATGCTTGCCTAGCATGCATTAGGCCCTCAGTTTGATTTCTCAGCACCACATAAGCAGAAAAAGATGGAACTGGTGCTATGGCTCAAGTGTAGAGTACACTAGCCTTGAGCTGAAGAGTTGAGGGACAGTGCCGCCCATTCCCAGAGTTCAAGGCCCATCACTGACCAAAAAAACATAAAAAGTTAGTCTGGAGCTCTTACTTTACATGAACTGGGTTCAATCTTTACTACCAGAAAATAACCAAAAATAATTATATGACAGTAATGCAGAATTTAGATTTTTACTGTGGTTATTGGTGGAAATTACAGGGAAATGAAGGAATTTTTACTAAACATTAGTCACTTTCAACAAAAAGAATTCAGGGTGGACTAGATGGTTGTGGGACTGTTCAGCCTGTCCAGATAATCTTAACTAAGGGGTAGCTTACCGCTAATGAACAAAGCTGAGGCATGTCAAACAAAATGCAGTTAAACAACATACTAATGTTTATGATTCTAAAAAATTTTGAAGAAGTTAAAATTATACCTTTGGATGCCATTCAATAAGGCAAGGGTCTTTGAAGAGATCAAGTCTGCCTCATTCGTGTTGTCAACAAGAAGGAGTATCCTTAGAAAAATCATAACTGCTTTTCCAAGTAATCTTGGTAGAAGACTACAGTAGAGAAAAGCTTATCTAGAAGAGACCTGTGCAGCTGGCATTTGTCCAATGAAATAAGCCAGTGAGATTGACAGAAAGACAATAAAGTTTTTTTTTTCCCTGAGGATTTTATCAGCATAACTCCATGCTGCAGATTGAAAGAACACAGATTGTTAGAAATAGCTGTATTAAAGTCCTACCCTTCATGCAAAGAGAAAGATAAATCAACGAGGAAACAGAGTCCAAATGGAGACTGGGAAACCACAAGAAATTATTTGTGTTTTATAGAAAATTATATATGTTTTAAGGCCTAATCAAGCAACAGCTCACATTTGCACAGGTAGTTTTCAGAATTTCTATGGATCAAAATATCTCCATTCAATGATTTTTCTCTATTTTATATGATGTCTATAGAAATGCTATGACTAAACCACCAATGCATATGATCCAAATCCTAAGAAACAAATAGAACCCAACAGAAAAATGAAGCAATCATAAAACCCTTCCATGAACTCAAGATTATTCTAAATCTGAGAAAAAGCACCTAAACAGAACTATACACTTAACAATGGAAGACTTGACTTTCTTCTCAGGAACATAAATAGAAAATATTTTCACTCTCCCCAATTCTATCTGACAGTCTATTAATGATCTTAGAAATGTCAATATGGAAATACAAATCATAGGTGTGTACACTGGACAAGAGAACCAAAACTGTGTTTTACTATTGAAGATAACTCTCCAAAAACAAATGATCTACAAAAAATCCAATAGAATCTGATGGTTTCTGAATGTGAGGTTACTACATAGAAATCAGCTGCATGACTCTATAGTATAAATACACTGTTGTTTTTTTATTTTTGTAAATAAAGTTTAAAATACCATCAAAAATGGGAAATGCATGAGCTGGGCATATGGTTCAGACATTTGCATAGCACTTAACTAGTATCTATAGGATCATAAATGGTTCAACTCCTAGAGCTGTTGGAAGGGAGGATGGAAGGAATTCAGTTTAATAAAATGTGTGTTGATCAATACATAAAAACCTATAAAAATGCTAAGAATAAGTAAAGAACACATAACAACTATATACACCATTCTTTTTTTCTTTTTTAAAAATTTTATTTTATTGTAAAGATGATGTACAGAGCGGTTACAGTTACATGAGTAAGGCAATGGTACATTACTTGTCGATCATTGTTACCCCTTCCCTTGTTGTTGTCCCACTATCCCTTCCCTCCCCCACCTCCCACATTCTTCCCCACCCCCATATCCCCCCCATCCCCACCCAAAGTTTGTTTCTAATATTCTGTCCTGTGGGTATCATTGTTGCAATGGGTCATCCTGTGTCCTTGTTTCAGCGTTTTGTTATTCCCCTTCCGCTCCCCAGATTAGACAAATGTATATACAACATGCACTGTACCAAAATCAAGTATAGTGACAACAGGGGATATACCATAGGGGAAAAAACATACAACGGAAACATGGTACATTTAAAATAATAACAATAAAGAAAGACTTCTTATGTCCATATCTTGGTGTTCATTTTGTTTAGTATCATCTTATATGGACATATGTACACAGCTTTTCAGCTCATCTGATAAGAATATCCTATATGTATACTAATTATTACAAATAAGGGAAACCATAGGGACTGGCTTACTTCACTTAATATGATTTTTTCCAAATCTTTCCATTTCCTAACAAATAGGGCTGTGTCGTTCTTTCTGATGGAAGGATAGAATTCCATTATATATGTGTGTGTGTGTGTGTGTGTGTGTGCATATATACATACATATATATATATATATATATATATATATATATATATATATATATATATACTGTATTTTCTTGATCTATTCATCTACTGAGGGGCATCTGGGTTGGTTCCATATCTTAGCTATGGTGAATAAACTTAGATGTGCTGGTAGCTTTAGTATGGCCTAGATACATCATTCTTATAGATTATAAGACTAAAACTTATATATAGACTCAATCAAATATCTGACCATGTATTTTAGGAATTTGACAATCTCCTTTTAATTTTTAACAAAAATTCAATTTAAGGACTTGTGAATGAGAAAAATTTGGAAGTTCACATGATCTAAATTTATTAATTGATTTGGAAAGTTTGTGTCAATAAACTTTGTTAAAACACAATAACAACTATTTGGAAAAAACAAGAATGAACACAGCTCTGATATAATATTAGAAATAATTGTTTTGGAATTGATGTTAGGGAAGTGAACCTTAAGATATGTATTCAAATGTTTTTTTTCCTTTCATGCGATTGTTTCTAACACATTTATAATATTATTTCTTTGTTGCTTTTTATGTCCCTCCCCCACAGTATAACCCCTGCTTTCACTCTATTTGATGTCGCTATAATTCATAGAGGGGAAGGGAAAAAAACAAATCGTTTAAATAGGGATACAGGTGGACCCATTGCATCAATGCAACAATGATATGTACAAGTCATTATGTCGAAAACGAACTTTACAACTTTGGTGGGGGGGGTGGGGGGGAGGGGGGAGGGGAGGGGGATAGGATTGTGGGGGGGGAGGATGGGAAGGGATGAGAAGGGGAAACAAAGGAGGAGGCTACAATGCTTGATAAGAAATGTACTCATTATCTTGTCCATGTAATTGTAACCCCTCTGTGCAGTATTTTCACAATTTAAAAAAAAAAAAAGAAATAATTGTCTTGGAGTTCTCAACATAGGTACTAAGCCTGTAAGAATTCTATTTTAAAAATTAAAATAAGAAACAACAGACATAAAAGTAAAGAAAATAGGAACTGGATTTCAGAAAAAGGAAAAATCTAAAGAAAATGAAAATTCAGTCTATAAAACAGGTAAAATATTTACAGAACAAATTTAGTATTCATTTAGTGCAATATGAAACAGACTATAACAAATGCATATTGTGTCCTTCTGTTTCCATGCAATCTAGAACAGAAAAATTAAGGTAAAACAATTATTCCCTGGTGTCAGAAATGCTAGGAGGCAATAATCTAGGAGGCAGATAGAAAATATTTCATAGCCTGATTTTATTGTACATAAAGTATAATTCAAAAAAAGTTTACTTGAAAGGCAAACATATAATTTCATTTCTGGCTTTATCACATAGCCTTGTGTAACCTTGAGGAATTTAGCCTCTAAAGACTGTGGAAAAATATGACTAATAATAATGGCATTTTCTCATTGGTCTTCTGTACACTAACCTAGATGAAATTCAAATGCTGGGTCTGTATTAAAAACTGAAATGCCATCTAATATATATTGAACGCTGCCCAAAACTTGTTGAGAAGAAAGAAAAACTTGAATTAGCTATTACACCAGCTAGTAAATATTGAAAGATCTCTAAATGAGTAGAATCAATAACATTGGTGTAAGGCCATCGGGCGCAGCTAGCGGGAGGTCTATTTTGACTCAAGGTAAGTAGCACAGTTCCAAACCAGGTGTTGTCTCTGGCCTGAGAAAATGGATTCCAGAGGTGGTGAGGTCACTGTTGCTATAAGTACTGAAGCTCACCCATCTGGCACCTCCACCGGATGCCCCAGCACTGAGGGGTGGAGACTTACACAGCAGGGTCCTAGAGATCCTGTGGGAGGAGGCTTTGAACCTGTATAAGGGGTGGAAAAAGAACTGTGAACTCCCCTGCCTCTTCCATCCAGAGTAATCAAACTTGTTATTCAGCACAGAGTGTCTATCAGTCTTTTTCTTTTTTTTTTTAATATATATGTTTTCTTATTGTAAAGATACTGTAAAGAGGGGTTACAGTTACATGAGCAAGGTAATGAGTTAATTTCCTATTGAGCATTGTTACACCCTTCCCCTACCATCCCTCGCCTCCCTACCTCCCCAACTCTTCACCCCACCCCCACCCCCGCCTGCCCCCCCAAAGCTGTAAAGTTCATTTTCAACATACTGTCTTGTACATCTCATTGTTACAATGGGTCATCCTGTATCCTTAGTCTAGCATTTGGTTATTTCCCTTCCCCTCCCCAAATTAGAAAAATGTATATACAAGATGCAGGATACCGGAATCAAATACAGTAACAACAGGGGATGCACCATGGGAGAAGAACATACAAAAGAAACAACAACAAAAAAAAATCACATAGTACATTGTAAGTACATTAAGAAGAACAGCAACAAAGATAAAACCTCTTGTGTCCTTATCTTGAGGTTCATTTAGCTTAGCATCAGGTTATATGGTCATATGTACATAGCTTTTGACCTCTTCTGCTTGTCCTAGACATATACTAGTTATTGCAGATAAGGGAAACTATGTTTCTTTGAGTCTTGCTTACTTCATGTCAAATAATTTTTTCAAGTGTTTCCATTTCCTAACGAATGGGGCAGAGTCATTCTTTCTGATGGAGATCTTCACTAGCCATACAACAGACAAGGGTCTCATATCTAAAATATACTTAGAACTCAAAAATTAAATCCCCAACAACAAATTCTCAAAGAAACAACCACCCGATTAATAAGTGGGCTAAAGACTTAGAGAGAGACTTCTCTGAAGAGGAAATCAGAATGGCTGATAGACACATGAAGAAATGCTCAACTTCTTTAGCCATAAAAGAAATGCAAATCCAAACAACATTGAGATCCCAGTTAGAATGGCTATAATTAAGAAATCTAATAACAGCAGATGCTGGAGAGGATGTGGCCAAAAGGGAACCCTACTGCATTGTTGGTGGAAATGTAAACTTGTTCAACCACTTTGGAAAGTAGTATGGAGATTCCTTAAAAAACTCCACATAGCGCTCCCCTATGACCCAGCAATCCCACTTTTAAGCATTTACCCAAATGATCACAAACAAGGCCATAGTAAAGCTACTAGCACAACTTTGTTTATTGCAGCATTATTCACCATAGCTAAGATATGGAACCAGATGCCCCTTAGTAGATGAATGGATCAAGAATATATATATATATATATATATATATATATATGTGTGTGTGTGTGTGTGTGTGTGTGTGTGTGTGTGTGTGTATACATACATATATATGTATACACATATACAATGGAATTATCAGTCTCTTTTAAGGAAGTATTCTGCTACAAAGTAAACAATTAGGTATCACAAATGAAGATAGGACCACACTTAAGCCACATCTAGTTCCTTTTCTAGTCCAAGATGCCACAATTACTTGGTGACAGCTGTCCTCCTGGAGATACAGCACAGTACATCTGTAGGAGTTCATGGGGAATTAATAGAATAAAAATACAGATCTGAAAGAACTCAGATCATACAGTAATCCTAACCAGGCCTTCCCTCACACTCCTATAGTCTTTGTCAAGTAAAGGCAGCTCTGAAGTTTGCAGCTTTGAATTTCACCCTTACTGAAGATTTACATTGCTACATTTAATTTTCCATTTTAGTTTTGTGGAGGCTTTATTCAGTCATTCACTGGCTTTATCAATACACATATCTGTCACTTTAAAAACAAAAGAGTGGAAGACTTCATGCTATTTTTCATATTGTGGCTTCATATTAACAGAAGCATTTTGAAATGCCACAAGGGAAATTATTAGCAAGGCAAAAGGCACCAGATTAAGCAACCTTGGAAGCTATTATTGTAGGAGAAAAAATTTAGAGTATTTCTAAATGATTAAGAGAAATGCACAATTATTTAAAGGTTCATTGTTTTTAGAGAATTAATTTGTCCATAGCTGAATTACAATGCAATTCTAATTATATTTACATGCACTGTTTTAAAGCTCTGGAAAATAATATTGTAATCATGAATAATATGGAGTTTATAGTCATATTTGTTTTCTGTGATATCTCGATGCTTTGTGAATCTGGATGCTTGAGAGAGAAAACATTATTCTTCCAAACTATGATAAACTTGTTTCTCAGTAACAATATTATCTTCTTTACCTTAGTTCAGTTTATGGTATTGTTTCTGGGGCTTCATACAGAAAATTCAAGCCACAAATTTCTCCTCTGATTCATCTATCCACATAGAGTTGCATTCATTTTTTAATTTCAAGGTTTTCAAAACCTTTAAGATTGCATATTTATTGAAGCTTAGAATGTTGTGAAAGCTTTAAAAATCACTTTTCAAGTAATACTCTTTAACTCTAAATTTAGATTAAAATGATGTGACAGGTTCACTATATTACACAACAATTTTCCAGCTATTATAGGGCAGTAAGAACTTATCAAAGAAGAGAGTTTGGCATGAAGAATCCCACTTCTCCTTAACTTTGACAAGATTTTATGGCAATCTGACCTTATTGCATGCATGACAAGTAATCAAAAATGAAAGGAAATGTCATGTCATTCAGCAAATCATTTTTCTCCGCTCTTGAAGATTTTTTTCATTACTGGTCAACTTTATTTGTTTAATTATTGAGTTAATGTCAATTATTTTCCTTTAATTAAAGATGTTATTAAATATTCAAGGAAGAACACATTCATATTATATATCTAACAAAAGATTAGTCTATCTTAGTTATTACAAAAATGAGAAACTACATGCTGAAATACTAAAGTTCCTTGTCAGCATGATGAGAGTAATTTTTATTGATATTCTTTTGAGCTTATGGGTTATAAATAAGGATATGTTGCCAAATTCAATGTTTGGGCTTTATGGGTTCCTTCAGTGGTCTGTGTGCCTACATGTTTGAATATCATTGTATATATTAGGCTAAAAGACAGAATCTATGGGTTTGGTTTAACTTCTTTGGATTGAGAAATAGTGCAGTGCAGATCATTATGATTTCCTAACTGTGGGAAGAAAACAGAGAATCTGCTATCCCTTTGCACTTTGACCCTGAAAGATGAACCCTGGAATTTGCAAAGTAAGTTTGCCACTAAGCTGGACAGAGTCGAAGAATGAAACATATAGTCTTGCATCAACATAAGGCTATCAGTTCATTTTACTGTATTTGCATGTGTACACATTTGTATATTTTATATACATTATATTTAAATATGTACCAATTATTTATACATGAATTCAAGATTATGTCAAGTATTTACTTGATCATAAACTGTGGTGAAGGAAAACTGCTATAGTAAGCTACGTCTTAGCATTGAAAGTTGGTGAGAGTTATTTGGAAATAAAAGATTTGCCAATAGGATGGGAGAGCCTGTTATCAATCTCTGCATTATCTATGCTCAACAAGCACTTCCGTTCCGTTTTCTTCTTTTCATATTTTTAGGCAGGGATGGGATTTTCAATCATAGAGGCACATTTATGAACCAATCTCCAAATACCTTTTTAGAATAAAGCTCTTTCAAACAAGCAAGGCTTAATAGTCATTGATGAAGAAGGCAGAAAGCAAACTGGTGAATGAAATCTTCAGGCCTCTGATTTCCTTAATAAATTGTTTTATGAATTAGTAGAAACTTCTTAAGAAATCCCCCCTTGAAAGAGCAGAGAAAAGAATAGGAAGGCCTAAATTAGTCTTACTCATGCCAACTTTAGAAATAATCGTGTAAATTAAAATGACCAAACTTTACAAATAGGACTGTTCTAAATCTTTATGAGAATAACTCTTATCTCACCCCTGTGTTATTTCCTGTGAGTTCCAAACTACAAAAATATTAGCTTCCCATAAACCTGTACCTATCTGTCTGTCTGTCTGTCTGTGTGCATGTGCGTATAATTTTCATGCTAATGGGTGTCTTGCTAGAAACTGTTATCTGATCCAATTGATAAATACTGGGAAATAGCATGTGATCTTGGCATCAAACAAATGTCTACAATGAATTTGATGATGTCATCCAGAAAGATTTTTTCTTCCCAACCAAGGACCTAGTAAATCACCATGACTTGAGAAGTGTTATGTGGCTCTACTTTTCACAGCAAAAGCCCCATTATCCTTAAAACTAAAAGCAAAGAAAAGCAAGCACCTTCTACTTATTACAGATGCCATTAGTATTATGGGAAGCTAGATGGTTGCTATAGTATTTTCATCAAAGCTTATTTCTCCCTGTTTCCATCAAATAGGACTTTATTAACCCCACTATGGTGTAGTTCATTGAAAATAAAAACCATTAGGTACCTCTTAACAGTCTTTCTGGTGGGTTATTTTAAAAATGCACTGGATTACTTGAAATGGCTCATTCAGTGTCAAACAAAAAATTATTTTAAAAAAATCTACCAAAGAGATTTATTTAAATGATTATTAGAAAAACAAGCAATATATTCTGTGCTTATTTCTTCCTTTGATTAAAAGCTAAACTTCTTGTTTATGATAGATATGGTATTTCATGATATGAGATTTTAAAGTAGAATTCAGAAATCTCAATCTTGAGAGAGTGGAAGTCATTTAGAAAAGTATGCCAATGTGATACCTTATTCTTACAAAACATAACTGCTGACCTTGAGCCTGGTTTACCTTGTATGCTACATGGCTATTTAAACATAACATGATGTCTATGCCATCTTGCACCTAAACAAAGAGAGAAAGCTGTTAAAGACCAGTGGTCTATATTTCTTGGAATGACATGAGAAATAAGGCATGTAGTTTTTCATTTTCTTTTGTTTGTGAATACATTCAGTGCAAGCCTATTTTTATGGAGGCCAATACAATAGCCATGAGTACTGTAACTAACAGCAATCTGCACTTACAAAGACATGTTTGCAACAAAAATATAAAAGAGAATGTCGATTGCCTAAATATTTTGCTTAGTTCTAGCTGCAAGGTTGCTTTTTTTACATATAGCAGTCTATTCTTTAGTTTCTCCTTTTTGGAAAAATAGCAGAGACAGAGACAGAGACATGCATGGAGACACATAGACATGGAGAAAGAGAGGGGGGGGGGGGAGAGAGAGAGTATTGAACTCTGACTTTAAGTGAGAATAATAAAGGTTTAGAGATCTGGGACACGCGTGCTGCATGGACCTCAGTCCTAGCCAAGAACGTTAGGGTAAAAGTCCATTTTGAAATCAAAAAGGAGAAAAGCAGGTGATTTGTGTTGAGAAAAGAGAATTCTGTGTCAAGGGCTTCTCCCAGCTGGCATTGCTACATCAGTGGAGACATGAGCCAGGCATGTTCTTGTGTTTATGGCTACCTGTCTTCTGACTCACATGGCCTGGTACACTTGACAACGGCCTTAGTGAAAGTTCCTGTCACAAGCTAGGTGTAATGACACCTAGGAGGCAAAAGAAGAAGGGTTGAGAGGGCCACCCTGGACTATATAATGACATTCTGTCCCAAAGGGGAAAAGAAAAGGGTAGGGGATATAGTTCAGTGGTAGAATGTTTGCCTTGTCAGAAAAGTAAATAAAAACTGAAAAATTATTGTCACCTATGAGAAGATTATTTATGGAAGTTTTTTAATTAACACCTGTCAATTGTACACAATGATAAGTTTCATCATGACATTTTGATGTATGTACATAATGTATTTTTAACCATTTTTAGTATTCATCATTACCCTCTCTTCTTCTTCTCCTCCCTCTCCCTGCTCCCCTTCCTCTTTCCAATTTCCATTTCCATTTCTCTTTCCATTTCATTTTAAATATACATCTTCCATGTATGAAATTTTCATCTTACTGAATCTGTCTTATTTCTGATGATTTCCAGCTTCAACTATTGTCCTGCAAATGACCCAATCTCATTCTTTAGAGCTGAATAATATTGCATTACCTATATAATACCATAAAATGTCTAGTATATTATACCCACATATAAATATATGTTTTTCTTTATCCACTGATCCATTGACATATTGATGGATACCTATACTGATTCTCTATCCTGGCTATTGTGACTAGTACCATTGTTGCAATCTACCATTTGCACAGTTGTATAAATATCTGAATTATTTTCTTACTTTGATTTCTTCGGGTATATATGCAAGACTGTAAAATGGATCACATGGTAGTTTATTTTTGTTCATAAACCTAAGCAATTCTTATATAAGCATATAATAATGTTTACCATAAGTGTATGTGTATTGGGGAAACTACTTTAACCTACCCATTCTTGTTTTGTTACATTTTACGTATGTGATCTCATCAATATTGATGTCTTCACAGAAAACCATGTTTGTATGGCACCACAGAGTAGAATGACTTACCCAAAACTCCAGGTACAAAACCTCAAACACCATTCTCTTTACAAAGATGAATCCTTAGGACAGCTCTGGTAGAAATAGCTAATACTAATAATCAGAATCTTGTTAGGATACACATATTTACTTGGAAATTTATGTAGTGAGCTTAAAAGAATATGAGCAATAGAATAAAAATTTCAATTCAAAATTTTTGACAATATTTTTGACAATTTACTTAACATTTATGAGTCTCAATTACCTCACTTATAAAAGAGGTTCATGACAGTATATGTTTCAGATAGTTAACATCAGAATTAAATACGAAGTTATGTTAGACTTTAGGATAATTGACAATGTGATGAATAGCTTCTTTATCACTTCAGCTGACATAGAAACATATTAGTGGCATAAAAGGTTCAAAATATTGTCTCCAGAATAAAGTTTTACAATAAAAATATATAATATAGATACATTATTCAAAATCAAATTATATATGAGAATTATATATAATTTATACATCTATATTATAATATATTTTCTACATATTTCTAACATATTGTGAGCATATACTCATTTTTTAAATCAAATAACTTGAAGAAATACACAAAAGGAAGCATTACTTTTTCTTGTTAACTTTATGATCAATGATATTTTTTCTACAGAAGAGCAGAGAAAATACATCAAAAACAAGTTATAAGGTAGATGGCCAAGATGACATTTGACAAGAGAATTTCATTTGGGGGGGGGAGTAGATAAAGGAAGATCTGTGTCTTTCTTGTGTCATAACCTTTTCCATTTTTAAATATAATTTTGTTCTATTATTAAGGTTTTATACAGAGGGATTGGAATTCCATAAGTTAGGTAATAGATACCATTCTTTTTGGACAATGTCATCCCTTCCTTCGCTTTCCTCCAGTTTTCATCTCCTGTCCTACAAGTTGTTTAGTTCATTTTTTTACAGTGTCTGCTGAACAGCAGGACTGCATTTATTCACCCTTCCTCCTTCTATGTCTGTGCTACCTTCTGCTCCCAATAAAAAGATAAAAATCAAGCAACAACACCCAACCATCAAAGCAGGTTGTAAAGTTGGTTATGCCAAGATGACACTTGATTAAAGTAATCAATACCAAACATGTAGTAGAGCCCTATATTGTATTTTTTAATGCTCTTGTCAATGCCTTGTTGTAGATACAGAGAACAACAGACAACAATTTGAAACATGACTGCCCTGTTTCGTGAATGAGATTCCCAATTGAGTCCAGAGACAGTTCTGTCTGACACTTGACTACAGAATTCTATACGGAATTTTCTATACAGAATCACCCAATCATTAAAAGGAAAGAAACCAAATCCCTTCTCAGACTTTGCTGGAACTTGTGGCCTTGACTCAGCACTCAGGTAAATGCCATTTTTAGTCTCTCAAGAAGAAGAGGTAGCTTCCCTTCTAAGTTAAACTGTTACTCACACTATCTTGACCTAAATGCTCTATATTAAAATACTTTACGTAGTAGGACAAAAATACATCAAATAGTTACTTCATCTTGTCTAGCCATGACAGTTGTGTCTGGGCACAGCTATTCTTCCCTTCTGAACTTACTTCCTCAGAAAGTGAAACCGGTTCGTCATTTTTGTCCAACCATGAGTCATGATGCTATATTTACACATTTCTTACCTCCAGTGAGCTGATGTCACAATTATGTCTTACAGAGAGACAGATTTTAGGTGAAGAACTTATTCACTGAGGCCATCCATATCTCCAGATGTCTATCCACCAAGGCTTTTCACCACTGATAGTTCTGTACAATTTAATGATGTAATTTTTTGAATCAACTGTTGCTTTTATTAGCACCATCTTTTAGAAATGTAGCATATATATTAATTGGACATTAATTATGCCTAGGGATTTCCATCCAGGCATGTGTTTCCCCTTCATCAAACCCACCCTTCCTTCTCTCATATTCCACTTTTTTAAGCATAAGTGAGCTTCCATAGTTAGTTTGATAATATCCAATTCATCATCACCTCATTTGCCCCTATCCATCCCATTTTCCCCCCAAGCATCCCCCATATTACATTCAAATCCCTTTCTTTTTCCTTTGGTTTCTATTCCACATATGAGAGTAAAAGGATATTGAGAATGGTGACAGACAGACATGGATCAAGATATATTATATTCATAATCTGTTTTGTTGAATGGCAAATCCTTTGTACAACTACTTAAAGATAATAATAAGAACTTTTAAAAAACAGTTAATTTTAAAAAGGATATTTGTCATGGGCTTGGCTTTGATTTCAGTTCCACCTACTTTGCTGAAATGACACATTTGCAGAGATGACACCTTTTTCTTTGTGGTTGAATAACCATTTTGTGTGTTGCTATAATATTTTCTGTATCCATTTATTGGTTGGCAGTCATCTAGGTGGTTTGCGTAGCTTGCCTACTGAAAATAGTTCTATTGTGAGCATGCGCGTGTACATAACACTATTGTGTGCTGACTTTAGTGTATATTCCCAAAGTAATGTAAAAACAAAACCATGTAATACTTCTAGTTTTGCTTAAAACAAAATATATCTTTTCACATTAGGGACTCTCAAGAACAAGACTTTCCAAGAACAACCCCTCCACCAATATCACACTGAGGTTAAAACTGAATGGATCTTCCTCTTTATTTGAAGCTATTTTCTCTACAGTATTTTGTCCTTTGAGGTAGATTACAGATGTTTCTGGGCTCATCCCTCACAAGCTCCAGTCTCCCTCTCTTTTCTCCTTTGCTCTAGCACTCTGCTAGAGCTCTATTAGGTTAAGCTCCATTCTTGGTTTCATTCTAGTCAGACCTTGCTCTCACTCTCCCCAAAATTGTTTGTTCATCTTTTTCAGAAATTAACCTTAGGTGTTAAGTCTCTCACTCCTATCTGCATTTTAATAGAAAAGTCCTTGGAGAGTGAAAATAATTTAGCCTACAGAGATGAATTGTGGTGTGGCATTTCAGACACAATTTCAGATGGTGGAGAACTACTTTTGAAAAGGGAACTTTGTTTATACTTGAAAAAAAAGCAAAAAATACCATACTACTTCAAGCAATATCTAAGCCAGCACTGAAGATGAAATTAAGTTTGTCACTCTCACTGATGCTCACTAGAGGTAAGGAATGCTAGCAGCTTGCAAGCCTCATTATCAAAAACTAGATGGATAATTAATTAGAAAAAATATTCTTAGAGGTCATAAGTTATATAATTCTAGGATAGGGTAATGAGGTAAAAATGCCGCATTCTATGATCTTGTCCTATATAAGAACAAACAATTAAATCCTTTAAATATGTGATGGACTAGGATGGAAATAGTGTATTTTAGTTTTTGATATCTTTAATTATCTTTGTTTGCCTATTAGTTTATTAGTTCTTTGGTAAATCAAATCTCTATCCTATGGACGTAAAATTAGCATTAGGCCCTTACCACAATCAGAATTCAGTAATTATTATGATTTATTTTTCCTTTTACAGATTTTTGTGCTGTTGGTAAGACTACAGCTTTTTTTTTTCAACCAAGATACTATGTACTCAACTAAGAACACACACTTCACAATTGTAAAGAAGTTACTAATCAGGGAATTTAAGAGTACTTCACAGCTACCTTTCAAGCAACAATTTCAAGACAGCTACCAAAACAATACAACAATCAGGATAATCTGACTGTGCAGCTACCAATACACGAATTTTTTTTTCTTTGCAGGAAGATAAATCATCGTGAACTCAGAAAGATTTAGTAGCTTTAACAAGGTGAAAGAAAAGCTCAGACAGAACTTCTCTAGACTCAATTGGGAATCTGATTCACGAAACAGGGCAGTCAAGTGTCTAAATGTTGTCTATTGTTCTCTGTATCTACAACAAGGCAATGACAAGAACATTAAAAATATAATATCTGGCTCTACCACAAGTCTGGTATTGATTACTTTAATCATCTAGATGTTAAATCTATTCCCATTGTATGTCTCGATGGAACTTCTTTACCACTGCATGGTGTTTCTGACTCTCTTTTGTTTTCACAGCAAACAACATTTTCCCTTAGCTATTACCTTCAAAACTGGGATTTGACACTTCAGCATGTGTGCTATTCTTCATTCCCTTTTGGTCTCCAGTTGAGGGCATTTCATATTTTTTCTTCTTCAGCTGGATTTTTCCTTACTGTCTTTCAAAGAGTTAAATTTGTTTTTTTTTCTTTTATGCTGTTATCATAAAGGTGATGTACAGAGAGGTTACAGTTATATAAATCAGATATGTATATTTCTTTTTCCAAAGTGTCACACCTTCCCTTGCTCTCTCCCAGTTTTTCCCACCTGTCCCCACCCAGAAGTTGCATAGTTCATTTTCAACATAATGTCTAGTGAGTACCACTGATGCAGTTGTTCCCCTTCTGTCCCTGCATTTCTGGGTCCCTTAGTAATCCCAAAGATAAACAAATGAACAAATAAGATCAAAAGAAAAGAAAACAGAGAAAACAATAAAGAGAAGCTTCTTATTTTCATTTTCTGGAGTTGATTTCCATAGATATAATTTTATATCGTCAGAGGCACATAGACATTGTACCTGTCTCCCCTCAGAGTATTCTCCTTTTAGACTCCCTGTGTGTGAATGCCTAGAGTCCTGTACAATTTATCATGGGAAAGATTTAAATTTGAAGTGTGTTTAGGAGTCTTGTATCTACCTTGTCCCAGCTTTAGAGATACACAATGAAAATATCATGAGAAGATGAAGGGCAAAAGTCTGTCTTAAGGGAAAACATCTCTTAAGCAGACTGGTCCATCCATCTGGTTGAGAGAGCACCAGCTAGAGAGAGCTGTGATAGAAATATAAGTAGGGATGGACAAGAAGGAGCATACGGGGATTTTCCCTCCTCAGATGTGTCTAAAACAAGAACTGAATCAAACAGACTATTTTTTTTTTTTTTGCTTTAAGGAACATTAGTAGCAGAATGGGAAAGATTTGAAAGAATATCTCAGCTGCAAAACTTCACTCCTGGGACTTTTTTTTTAAAGTAGACTCTGGCTACTTATATTGGAAATGAAATTAAGCATTTTCAGAGATCTTTCTATTCCTCCCCAGCCAACATCTCCCCGATCATCTGCACCAGCAAATGAGATGCTTGGTAAAACATGGCCTTGAAAGACCAGCAACCTCCCCTCCTCTTGTCAAGTTACAGTGGCTGTTTATTAAATTTCACTCAAGGCTGACATACACACTTTCCCCACTGTGATACAATTTCAGGTTTTAAAAAGTTCCTAAAATTGGACTGAGAGTGAAAACCATCACTCAGGTGAAATTTCTAGCAATTTCAGATACAATGAGTAAAAGAGAGAAACGGAATCAACCAGGGCTTTCTGAGAGGCTGAAGATCAGTTGGAAACAATATTTAATTTCAAAATCTCATTTAGATTATATATGATAGATAGGTGGATGTAGATGGATGGAGAGAGAGAGAGAGAGAGAGAGAGAGAGAGAGAGAGAGAGAGAGAGAGAGAGAGAGAGATAGTACCTCAATCTGCAGCAAAGATCCCACTTCAGAATTCTTACAAGTTTATCATAGTTCTCTAAGAGCTGAATAATGGATGGGAGATGTTTAATATCAATCTATATAGGAAACATGTTTAAAGAGATGTAAATAGTATAGCTCACTTTCTCTTCTAATAGCAACAAGCAAATTGCTTTTTGATCTCCATGACCTGAATTTCCTATGTACCAGGTACTTTCCTTTTCCATGGTTTCAATTTTCTTAGAAAGGAAAGTCCAGATTCTTTGCTGGGTTGCTGTAGATTGCATCCTAAAGGTTTGACTCTTGTGTGGAAGGCTGAGACCTAGAGTGGCATGGCCAAAAAAGTTTAACATGCTCTAAAACTTTTGTCTTACAAAATTACCATAGTTGTGGTTGCAAAAGAGTGTGATTCATTTAATTCTTCATGTTTCAGTTCACATTGCTTTGTAAAGATATGTTCTTTCTCCATTTGTCTTATTTTCTTCTCCATTTGTTTGTTTGTTTGTTTGTTTGCCAGTCCTGGGACTTGAACTCAGGGCCTAGTCATTGCCTCTGAGCCTCTTTTTGCTCAAGGCTAGCATTCCCACTTGAGCCAAAGCACTACTTCTGGCTTTTTCTGAGTAGTTTATTGAAGATAAGAGTCTTATGTGTTTTTCAGTCATGGGAATTACAGGAGGCTAAGATCTGAGAATCATATTTCAAAGCTAGCCTAGGCAGGAAAGTCCATGAGACTTTTATCTCCAATAAACCACAAGAAAACCAGAAGTGGCCTTGTGGCTCAAGTAGTAGAGCACTCACCTTGAGCTGAAGAGCTCAGGAACAGTGCTCAGGCCCAGAATTCAAGCCCCAAGATTGACTCTCTCTCTCTCTCTCTCTCTCTCTCTCTCTCTCTCTCTCTCTCTCTCTCTCTCTCTCTCTCTCTCTCTCTCTCTCTATATATATATATATATATATATATATATATATATATAATATTTTCCAATATTTTCAGTTTCTGATTTTCTGATTGTATAATGTTATTCCATGTCACCTGCCAAAATAACTTATTTTTTCTTTGTTTGTCCTTTTTTTTGGTGCTTATATTCTTCATAGCAGAGCAATACATTGCAGGCACAGTTTGGAATTTCTCTGACCAGGACTACCCATAGTCATTTCTCCATATTTCTTTTAGTGAGTTAGTGGCATTAAGAAGCCAAAATCTGAGAACTTACACAAGTTTTACACTTCCTTGCAGTTTGCATAAATAGAATTAGGGAATATATAAATTTATAAGCTTCCAGATCAAATCCAGTATTAATGTCATTTCTTCTCATCTTTGCAATTTCCTTTATATTGACAGTTTTATTCATGTTGAAATTCCTGGCTCCAGACAGCCAATCCATTGACCCATTTGCTCAATTCTGAAATTTATAGAAAAAGTACAGAATTCTCACAGAAATTCAACCCACATTTAGCAACAAGCTCTTTAAGTTTTCACTAGTTTTTATTCTGAGACAGTATGTCTTGCTAAATCTATATAATAAAATTTTTTTTCAGATTGGAGTATCAAACTGATGTAAAGCAATACTCCTTCACTTTTGTTTGTATCTATGTTTTAAATTTTCATTCCTATTTTTTACTTTTAATTAATTTTCAAATATTATTTTATCAATATTATTGATATTGCACAATACCCTTTTATTTATTGATTTTTATATATTAAGTATTTCCTAGTGCCAAAGCTAAAATTATATAATACAGGTAGATTTGTTGGTTTACCCAGGGTTAATTCCAGCTTGAATTCAGGACCTGGGCACTGTCCCTGAGCTTTTGCACTCAAGGCTAGTGCTCTACCATTTGAGCTACACTTCCTATTCTGGCATTTTGATGGTCAATTGGAAATAAGAGTCTCACAAACTTTCTGCCTGGGCTGGCTTTGTACCACAATCCTCAGATCTTAGCTTCCAAGTATTTATGATTATAGGTAAAAACCAAAGAAGCCATGCTTGTATTTTGTTTTTTTAAAAGCTAGCTTTTATTTAACTTTATTATACATCATTTTGCAATTAGTAGTACAATATTTTAGTTTTTATAGTCATTTCTTCTTTCTCTTAAGCTAACACCTTTCTTCAAATTATATCCTATACATATCCATAATAGGAGAAGGTAAACAGAACATTTCCTGTGTTATAAAAGGGGAGGATCTAGAATTTAGGAACAATTTAAAAGGTGGTTGTCATTTAAATCCTATTCTATTTGTATCTAATCCTTTTCTAAATCATATTTAAAGAAAAGAATATGTTATATTTTATGTAAAGATTTGCCTGAGTTGTATTAGAACAAACCAACTTGAAATCACTTTATCCAAATGTACTTTCTGTTTATCTGGCAGTATTTTTGAATTTATCTGCCAATGAGAATTTTATCCCACCCTATGAAAATTCATTGAGAATCTGGGTATGATGACCCAGAAATCACTCTACCTTTGACCATAAAAAGATGGTACCAATCATGAGCTTTTTCTAAAATGGAGATTTGAAGATAAATTTGAAGAAGAGAAAAAATAAATCTTGTTTAAGATGGCACAACAGTTCTCCTGAGCTTTTTCATCAGAGATGACTAAGGGACTTGTCACTTACTCATGCTACTTTTTCAGAAATTCTTTTTCTGTTAATGCAGAAGGATGGAGAGCTGGGAGCTGAGCTCCACATGAAGGAGCTGGTATGCCAAGACACTCACTGAGCCTGATATACTTGAAGCTCCAACTGCCAAAACAAACTCAAGACCTATTAAAAATGATACTTTCAAACTTCCTTAATGTCTCAGAAACTAAGGTTAAATACATCCTTGACAGCCATCTCCTTGAGCAGTTTCATCTACACTTCTGAGATGTTCTATTGAATTACAACAGAAAAGACAAGATCATTAATAATGCTATCCTAGCTGTTGTCAACCTGCCATGGTGGAACTAATGTTCTTCCCAGCAACTGTGATTTGTTATCAGCTGGTGGGAAACACAGATTTAATGTATAGGACAGCACACTGAGTAGGTCTTTTATGAGCAGATTGGTTTAACAGCTATTTTTTAATTGCATCACATTCACTGTAACAATACTGTGTGAATCCATGTCAAAATTTACATTCAAATATAGTAGCTGATAATGTACCTTCTTGGGAAAACTCATATTCACGTTTGTTAATTCACACATAACCAGGTAGGGCAAATTCAGATTATATGTTCAATGACTTTACAGTGTCGTTTGTATTCAGTTCTTTGTGATCAGCCAAATGTTTCTTTGTCTTACATGCAAAATGGATTTTTATGGCAATGATGTTGTCATAAATCACCATGATATTGGCCTCTTCAAACACGTTGTTCCTGTGTTCTATCACTTACAGCACTGATTTGTAACTTTCAACTCCAGTGAATTGATTTGGAAAGGTGAATGCATTTTGTTTTCTTGGCGTGATTATATAATTCGCGTTTGAAGACTAGAGCCATGTTATTGTGATCTTAAAGAAATCCCAGAGTTGTCATGTTTCTGGGTACCACATAACATGAGAATGACAGTCTCCATGTTCATCAAAGTAATCTGGTTTGTGATAGTGAAAAGGTCTATTTTATTTTCAGGGGGAAAAAGAAAACCTTTCTCCAAAGAAACAAAGGAGAATTTTGATCATAATTTCCTTCTAAAACAATCAGCTTCAGATAATAGTTGTTTTACATTTTAGCTACCAATGCATGCCCTGAAAACCAGGTTGGAAAAAAACATTTCAGTGGAAACTTTCACTGTATGTTGTATGTGATTCTCTGGTGCGATTACTAAGCCTTTGCCAACAGCACCCTCTATGGTCCATCACCCAGATAATTATTGTGCAATCACTGAATGTCTTGCATCTATCATCTATGACACATACAGTCTTGGGAAAGAAGGTTAGTATTTCAAGATACGCAGTTAACACTTGAACTATCTGCATCTTCTTGTTTAATCTTGGCCTCAATTATTTTTCTGTAGGATCTTTTAGGATTTATTCCTGCAACTCCATTTTTAATAATATTTTGCACATACAATTATACATATAAATAACTGGGATCATAGAGTCAGATATGATGCAGTAATAATTTGGACAGATTTCCTTTCATTAGATATCATATGTTTCCTGTTTGTGTTGATGTTTTATTACTAGAATAAAATGATGTTATCTTAATATTTTTTAATTAAAATGATATGCCAGGCACTAATGGCTTGTACCCATAATCCTAGCTAGTCAGGAGGCCAAAATCTGAGGATGAAAGCTTGAAGCCAGCCTGGGCAAAAAAGTCCCTGAAACTTTTATCTTCAATTGACAACAAAAAACCATAATTGGAGCTCTGGCTCTAGTGGTAGAATACTGGCCTGGAACAAAAACATATAAGAGAAAGCACAAGGGTCCTCAGTTCAAGCCCCAGGACCAGCACAAAAGGAAGAAATGAAGGAAGAAAGGAAGGAAGGAAGGAAGGAAGGAAGGAAGGAAGGAAGGAAGGAAGGAAGGAAGGAAGGAAGAAAGGAAGGAAGGAAGGAAGGAAGGAAGGAAGGAAGGAAGGAAGGAAGGAAGGGAGGGAGGGAGGAAGGAAGGGAGGGAGGAAGGGAGGGAGGAAGGGAGGGAAGGAGGCAAACAGGCTTATCTTCAATTGGCCACCAAAAAGCCAGAAGTGGAGCTGTGGTTCAGTGGTAGAGCTCTAGCCTTGAGCAAAAATGTTAAGGACAGTGCCCAGGTCCTGAGTTCAAGCTCAAGTACTGGCACAGAAAGAGAGAAAAAGAGAAAGAGAGGAAGGAAGGAGGGAAGGAAGCAAGCAAGCAAGGAAAGAAGGAGTTAAATAAGATGAAGAAGAAACATATTTTGTTAAGAAAAATAAAACATGACAACAGGGGAAAAATGATAGTTCATTCACTATGGCCACTTCTAACTAATCAATTAAAATGGCTTAAAAGTTTGTATGGAAAAAATGTTACATGAAAGTGTTACAGGAAATGAGACTTCAGGAGCAGTGTTGTTTATATGCATCATCATGAAACAAATACGTATGGATTTCAGATTCTAGGCAATGCAACTGCCAAGTTAGTACTTTCAGTTTCAATAATTACTACTGTTCTAATTTCTATTGAACTAAGGTGTGACTTCAGAATCCTTCTTAAGACAATGCATCTAAGAACCACTCTGCACAAGAGATAAAAGCTTCCTTTAAGTTATAGTACTGTTTCGCATTGGATACCATGTCTTAAGATTTCCAAAATAAATATGCTAAATTTTTAATCTCATTACATGGAAGTTAAAAAAATATAGTAACTTGCACAAAAGTATTTCTACAAGTATTTTCTTGTAAGTTTACAGTTTAAAATCAACTTGATGCTGTTTTATCTCTTCGTAGCAAGAATATAATGTAAATTCTAATGAAAGATTTCTTCTAAAGTTGCTTTATTATGTAGAAACACACACTGAAGTACTGAAGTAGAATAAAATTAAAGATATTGATGCTAATTCTAATTATTTGTTCCACATAGAAAGTAATCTCACCTATTTAAAGTACTTTCCATCACTACCAAAAGTAAAGAGATTCTTTATTCTTTCTGTTTTTACAATTGATAAACTGAGACCCAGAAATACAGGTAGTTTATTTATTTTCATGCAGGTAGTTTACAGAAAACTTGAAATACAAACCACTATTTGCCTATTTTCCAAGACATAAATTTTAAACTCCTCAAGCCATCATATGCTTTTCCATTTAATTTAGCCCCTAAATGATGTGCAAATTTATTTGGAAAGTATACATACACATTATATATAATATATCTGGCTTATCAGGCATATAATTTACAAATTGGTTTAGGCAAAATTATACTAGAGGAAAAGTTTTCAGCATGTAGAACAGTGAACTGTTGGTATCTCTAACATAAAAATGAACCTCATGAATGAAAACACATTAACATATTCAAGCACATCCAATATTATAAAAAACACAGAAAATGAATACAAGGTCTTAGCAATATCATAATCTTGTGGCTGAGGTGTGGCTCAGTGGAAGAACATTTTTCTCTCATGCTTCATACGCTAGGTTGAATCTCAGCATCACCACACATCACACATCACACATACACACAAAGCAATCTCAGCAGAAATGCAAGAAAAACAAATGAGTTGTTATGCACTGCTTACCTACTGGCAAAACACATTTACAGATTTATTTAAAAAAGCACACACACCTTGTAGGATAAAAGGAAATCTCAGACAATGGTGGTGGAATTGTACATTATATCATCTTTTTAAGAGACTATAAATTCATTTTAATTCAGTTCCCCTCCTATCTACCCATAAATATGGAAGTAAATGTCTGCCAAAATACACATTACAGCCATGTTTTTTCAAGGAACTAGTACAAATTTAGATGTTTTAAAAATGTTTAAAATAGGATTTAAAGCAGGGTTTCAGTTCCTTAACGGAATGGACAGACTATACAAATTCTAAAGAATATCTTTAACTTATTGTTAAAGAGGACTTAATGCTTGTGTCTTGTTAAGTATGTAGGAATCATACATATATTAATTATGAAGGTACTGATCGGAAATAGAAACCAGAAAAGGACAAAAATAGATGAAAAAGAATGAGAGGAATTTTATATTAGTCTAATTCTGTATTTTCCCAAAAGTATATTTTCGCTGGTTAAAGATCAATGACTATTCAAAGCGCACTTTTTAACAACAAAAAAAGAACAAAATTTCAAACAAATGGCAAAGTTATGCCCAGCATGTTGACTTATTCATATAATCCTAGTTTTCAGAGGTAGAGGTAGGAGGATCATGGTTCAAAGCTAGTATGAAACCCTATCTAAAATAATTAAAAATAAGATAGTCTGAGTCATAAATCAAGTAATAGAATTCTTTCCCAAATGCATGAAGAAAAGAAATTACAGCACCTCTGTCCCATACCTGTAATTCTAGCTACTCAGGAAACTGAGAACCTAGGATCATTATTTGAAGCCAGACAGTAAAATCCATGAGACTCTTGTCTCCTATTAACCACTGAAACAGTTTGAAATGGAATTGTGGTTCAAATGGTCAATTGCTAGCCTTGAGCACAAAAACTCAAGGCACAGCATTCAGGCTCTGAATTCAAGCCTCAGGACTGGCACAAAAAAAGAAAGACAGAGAGAGAAAAAGAGACAGACAGACAAAGACAGGCAGAGACAGAGAGACAGAGACAGAGACAGAGACAGAGACAGAGAGGGGAAGGAAGGAAAGAGACAAAAGGGAAGGAAGGAAGGAAAGAAGGAAGGAAGGAAGAAAAGCAAAGTTAGGTGTATATTCTGTTTTTATTGATATATTGTGAATTCTATTATTCTACTCCTTGTATGTGCTAGATTATAAAAGAAAGTATTGTAAAAGAAACCATTAAAGCAAAACAGCCAAGGCATATCTAAATGCTAAATTTCTCATCTTCTTTTATAATCCTACTCTTCATTACACTCATGTGTAACGTCCCACCAAAAGACATTTTCACTTCTTTAAATCAAGAGATTTGTTCTTATCTAGAAGAAACCTTTATCCATTCTAGACATTTCTAGTGAGCATATCTTCTGCTGATTAGGCTACAGAAATAAAAGCCTGAAAACAACAGGTGAAACAACAACAACTTCAAATCCTCTAGAGTTTGTAACCATTAAGCTCATGTAGAATAGATGATCCATGACGAATGGGTCAGTTGCATTTGTCCTGTGTCTACTGTACTTCAAGGCTGGACCCCACAGGACTTACTCTTTGCTGCTCTTCTCATATTGAGGGCTGGAGCAAAAATACTTCCATGTCAAACAATACCAATCAAACCTTGTGCTGTGATGCACCAGTTGTACATTCATTGGCCTCATTGGCTGAAAATTGTCCCATGACCCAAAGAAGACACTGTATGCGAACACATGAAAGAAGAGTACTACTATGAACATGTGTTACACTCTCTCACAGTTATTGAACTACAATAGAGTAAGTTGTCTACATTTTGCTATTCTAAAGAAGATAGCACTCCAGGGGACTAGCTGTCAACCCAAAGCAAACAAATCTCTCCAGCATGGATGCATGTATAATGGCCTGAATAGTCAACAATCAATCAACTACAGGATGACTAAATTGTTAAGTAATAGACATCTAGATGATAAAGAAAGGCTTTCATTTAAAGATATGGAAAAGCTAGATCAAGACTCGAATGACCCTTTTAAATGAATGAGGACTTCAAAGGCAAGTCTTCTGCAAACACCACCACTCCTGGATCTAGGATATCTCTGACATGTGCCAATGCCCTCAGTTACAATTGCTGTCAAGTATGTAGTTCTTGGCAAACTTACTCCTGTTCATTCACCTTTAGTATAAGATGATTTAATCCTCTTTTTGATAACCCAAACATACTCATTACAAACCTGAAGTTGCAAACCTATATAATGAACGTAGAGATTTCTGAGTGGCATGCTATGGTGAAAATTTCAATTATGCTACGAGTTACATTTTAGTCATCTATCTGTCTCTTTGTGCTCTCTTGAGTAAGTTCAGGGAGCTGAAAACTGAGCATATACAAATTTCATGTGACAAGGTTCGAACTGAAGATTTGGGTATATTCCACATCATGATGATTTATAGAAACAGAAAGACATAAAGAGAAAAAGTATTACCAAAATGTCACCATTGGAGTGAAACTTTTGAAAATGATGTAAAGGAATGGACAATTTCCATGATTTTGGAAAGCAGAAACAATGTCTAATCTTTCCTCCCCAAGTGCTTTCTTCTGTTAATAATTATAATCAATTTTTGTAAATATTTGGAAGTCTGTTGATATGAGTGTAAGAGAGAAATGATTGAATAAAAGTTATATTAATTGCCCTGAAGGAACGAAAGTTTAATTTGGCACTCATTGATCAGTAGAAAACAACAACCAGGAAATTGTCTTTGGAGCTGAATAGAATTATTATCTGATCCAAATTCACTAGACTCTTCTAGCTTGGGCTGGTAGCATATATGAGAGACCTGTGAGTCTGGCTAGAAGCAAAAATGCAGAAACTGTTTCATAAAGCTGCTGAGGTTCAGGACATGTAGATGGATTTTCAGCTTTTGTTTACCTGGAAGAGAACTTGAGTCTGCTTGAATGATGGAGAAGGGAAAACAAAATCTGTTTATTCTCAAGCTCTCTTCGGTGCATGTCTATAGTATACTGCACTGTGCTCTTTTCAGATCCTAAGTCAGTGTTATAGTGAGACAGTTGAAAGAATCTTTTCAGTCTCAATTTAGCATTCAATGAAATCAAGCTTCGCAACTTCAGTGGTAGGGGGACTACACTCAAAGTCCAGAAAATTATTCCCTTAACACACAAAAGAACCAAAAGTTGAAGATGGCAAATCCAAGTGTGGCAGACACCACAATTTGTTGAGGATGGGATTTCCTTCTTTGGGGCTATTTTTTTAATTAAAAAGTATCTAAACCATAAATATCAACCATACTTGAACTGAAGATTTCCTCCCAACCATTTAGCAGGGATGACTCAGAGATGGGAAGCATAGAAACAAGATCTAAGGGTACTGAAAAATAGACTTCATTGGCCAAGTTGATGAAAAGAAACATGCTCAATTAACATGGAATGAGTATGGGTTGAAGACTCTTCTGAGTAGTTGATATAAGGGAGTGTTTTGTGTATATGTGAGAGTGAGGGAAAGTTTTATAACAGGTCCTCTAATAGACAAACTCTGCTTTAGAACAGAAGGGACTCAAAACCTGTGGATATACTGTGAGCAAAGAGAACAGAAAAGTAGATTTGCAGACTCAGGAAAGGGATGGTGTGCAGATGGAAACACCTCTTTTTTTCTTTCTATCAAAGGCCATATGGTCATTTTTGGTATCTTTCTTTCTGTCTCACTCTACCACATCTGGTACTTCAGAACCTATAATCAATGCCATCCCCTTATAGGGAACTTCATGATTCCCGATTTCCTCTACAGTTAATAGTTCTGTCACACAGACTTCGGTCTTCGTGTGAGTGATAATACAACACACTGTTGGCCCTCCACACAGGCTCAGCTTTCAAAGATCTATGACTCCTCAAGATGATTTCGGGGTTAAAGCAGATTCTGACACTCCCCTGGATCAAGAGGCACAATGGTTTCTCATCATATTTTGAGAAAAAAAGGAGTAAGGAATAGAATCCAACCCTACTCCAGTATAATCTCATTTAACTGGTTGTATCTTTAGTAATCCTATTTAACAAGGTGATATTTTGAGGAATGGAGGCAGGGGATGCTATTTATTTATTTATTTATTTACTTTTGCTCTACTTTTCTTCTTCAAAGTCTGCATGTCTTCATCCACCATTATCTTGGAGTTAAACACATATTTACTATTTGTTTATAACAATGTAATATGTGTGTCTTTATTCTTTCAAGCTTTTCACAATACCACTCAGCTTTCCGTTCCTCTCTAGGGGATTTAGTTTCTCATGGGATATGCAACCTGAAATCAGTGAACTGATCAGTGAAAAGTGGAGAAATGGGAGAATGGATCATGGCAATGAACCACTGCTTTTGTCCTAGCATCAATCCTAAATCATGAATTCTACTGAGTGAGCAAATAATGTTAGAATAATATGTAATCAGAGCTATGTAATAACTTGGGTTCTTGTGTTGGGAGCCAAAAGTTGAGTCTCTCAACATAATAGGCTTAACTATCTCACTGGAACAACTTGAGGCTGAGTTTACAGAATCCCACCTTTTCACCACGCCCTAAGTAAACACCCTGCAGCTGCTAAAGACCAACCACCTTTTTCACCTTGCCTTAAGCAAACATCCTACAGCTGCTTCGGCCAATGACGGCCATGAAAAAGCTTCCTTATAAATACAGCTGTGTGAAAAATAAAATTTAGCAGCTTGATCAGAATCCCTGTCTTGCTGTCATTCTTCGTGTCTCTTGTCCCTTCATTCCTTCTCGCTTAGGTTCATTGCCCTCGTTGAAGTCCTGCGGGTCGGGACATTCTTGAAAGTGTATGATCATTTCTAAAGCAGACATTCTCTTCTATCAATCTCAACCTGTCTTTTCAAGGGGGAGTGACCTCAGGTACAAAAAACATCTATGTCATCCCTAGAGGCCCAGAGTATGCACATTCTAGCACATTTAGAAAAGGTATCTGTAATAGTCAATTTACAATCTCGATAATGAAATACTTGCAGCACTTAACATACAATGGGAAAAGGAAATCATTTTGTCTCACAAAATGATTGGAAGTCCTAGCTCAAGATAGAGCTACCTCATTGCTCTGGACCTCTATAATTCAGTAAATTAAGGAAAGAGTTTGGAGTGGAGCAAACTGAGCATCTCATGAGACAAGAAGCAAAAAGAGGAAGAAGAAGACACTGGAGCCTCCTCCATACTCTGCAAGAACAAACCCCAAGCCAAGTGCTGGTGGTTCTGGCTCATAATCCTAGCTACTCAGGAGGCTAAGATCTGAGAATCACAATTCGAAGCCAGTCTGGCAGGAAAGTCTGTGAGACTCTTATTTCCAATTAATCACAGAAAACTGGAAGTGGTGCTGTGGCTCAAGTTGTAGAGTGCTAGCTTTGAGCAAAGGAGATCAGGGACAGTGCTCAGGCCCAAAGTTCAAGCCCCAGAACCAGGGCAGGGGGCAAGGGGGGGATAAAAAGAGCAAACCCCAAGTGACTAGCCCCTCTCCCTCTCCTATTACCTCCAGCTCCTCCCAAGGGAGATGTGATGTGGACCAATTCCTTAACCCACAGATTTATATGAGTCAAGAATCCAATCCACAGCAAGTTCTGATCCTAACAGCTTTCCAGGCTTCCAACACATTCAAGTAAATTCCCTTGGAATTTTTACATGACAATATCCCTTTCCCTTCGTTCTGAGTCTATTTGTACCATCCCTAATTTGGTGCTATGTCCTTTAGTCTATTGTTCTCAGCATTTTCACATTGTAATTTTCTATTCCCTTTCCTCCTTATTATATTAGTTGACCTCCTTACATTGGTGGATTGGAACCATTATGCATGTGAAATTCCTAGCAATTACTGCTTTGAGACTTAATAAGTATTTATTCTGATTTTATTAGGAATAATGTTACGATGTGGAGTTACAGAAATGTGTGAATTGATCATGGGCTGCCCAAAACAAAGCCTTAGAAACAATTGCCAGAAGCAAAAGCAAACATAGGCAGCTTCTTTTAAAATTCCTTACAAAAACCAAGATGTAAAGGTTTGTGAAATAAAACTTTTCATGGTGGAAGTGACAGAGTGAGAAATATATTTGTTCTACCATTTCTGGGTGAAAATTGTTGTAAGAGCCCCCTAAACACATTTTTATTGTGTTTACTTTTCTTGGAAAAAAATGTCCTACAGCCCTAGCTCAGAATAAATATGGTTCTTTTCTTTTCCCCTAGAGATACTAAATAAATGGTGGTAACAGACAGAAGCAGTTTGTTCTCTGACCTAAGACCATGCTCAGATACACAGGTCACAGGAAAGGTCATACTTATATCCAGGTATAGGCCTTCAAGTCCGTGAATGTGAATAACAATTGGCCTCCAGAATCAATAAAATGCAAGGCCAGTGACAAAGGTGATGGGACTAGAGGATAATGACATGATGAGTGGTCTTAGAGCAAGCGAGGTGTTGACTATGGGACCTTCCTTCAAATGAAGTGGTGCCTATACCCCAGTGGCAGAATATCAATCAATAAAATAGCCTATGGCCAATTTCCAAGTTGTCACTGGTAAAAGACAATGCAATACTTTTCTGCTCACTACAATGCATATTCGTTTTCATTGTGCTAAGAAATGAAATGCTAAGGCATTCTTGTCTTGTCCTCTGCTACCCACTGTAGTTGTGAGGACTTCCTGAAAGCATTTTAACAACATTAAGTGTTGACTTCCTAGTACCTAGGACAGAGATGATGAAGCTGAGAATTCCTGAGGGCATGGTGATTAACTAGCATTTATGAAATGCTTTAAAGGGAGTTGCCATATGACAGCCAAGTATTGACTGTAAACCCATAGGAAGCTGATGGGCACACCAGCAGAAGGAGTCCTCTGAAGGCTCAGAAATAGCTGCAAGTGATACAAGTGACAGTTGGAATATAAAAATAAAAGTTCCACAATCTGGCACGTATTCCGGAATTTGCAGGACGTACTCATGACTAATTAGCATAACTTGGCTCTTCAAAGCACATTGTAACCAGATATAAGTTTTATTTTGATCATTCTTTTCAGCGGTTTGGCTTCCAAGCACAGAAGAAAGAGAAAAATAAATGCTCTCCAATCAATCAGCCACGAGAGCCACCATATTTCTTAACCATGACTATATATATATGAAAGTTAGGAGGAGTGGGAGAAAGAAAAGAAATCATTATCTGAGAGATAAACAAGACCTGCACAATAAAAGAAAAGAAAAATCACTGCTTGCTTCTGCCAAATGCCAAGATGATATAGGTGACCTGGCAAAGCCCACAGACATGCTTAACGATGATCACCTACTCTGGTTTAAGAAAAGATTTTCCATTTAACAAATAGATCCATGTGCACAATGCATCTCGATCTGTGTCATTCCTTCTTCAATACAGTGAGGGGAGGGATGGGGTGGGTGAGAATGTGGAAAGGGGTGACATTGATCAAGAGGCACTGTATTCATATACTGCTCTGTGGAATACCTTTGTACAACTACCTAAAGAAAATAAAAATGGGCTTAAAAAAAAAGACTATCCTCTAAAAGGCTGTTCTGTGGAAAGCTAGGTCTTAGCTGATGGATCCCTACAGAGGATGATCGGGTTTCTGGGAGCTCTGTCTGACCTAATCAACCTGCTCTGGCAAGTTCCCAAGCTGACAGCATTGCCTTTAGTTGAAGGACTTAGACAAAGGAATTAAAGAGCTGAGGTCATGTTTGGGGGTTCCATCATCCCCTGGGCCCTTTCCTTGCCCATTAGTGGCCATACAAGCGGCCATGCTCTGCAGTTTTCTCCTCAATGGGAGCAATGCAGTGGAACCAAGCATGGATTGAAACCTCTGAAAGTGGGACTCAAAAGAACTCTTGTCTCCTTTAACTTATCAGCCAATCTTTCCCAGAGACACGATGTGGGTCAGTACAAATACATGGAAGAGGAACACTCTCTCCCTCCTTCCTATTGTCCTGAGAAGATTTCCTGCTGCTTTGATCAGGGAGAATGAAGAAGAATAACTTACAAGTCAAAATACCCCAGAGCAGTACCAGCTCCATGTTGAGGAAAGGCAGTGCTTATGTCAATAAGGAGATGGTCTGACTCGAGAGTCCTGCCTTCTCCCCATTAGTCAGTTGGGTGCTGGTGAGAGAAATGTTAACAACAGTCATGTAAAGGCACCAGAGCCATTCCTGGTTTAAAGGGGGCAGGACCTCTTGTCAAGGACATATGTGTACATTTTCATTACCCACATGTATACACAAAATAACACATGGAAATACATATGTGCATATGTATACACAAATACATATATACTGGAATATATACAGATATCTGTGTATATATACATATGTGTATATATAACATTTGTGTCTAAAAACACATGTACAATACATATATGATATATGTATAATGCATGTGTGCATGCTTACATTTACATGGGACATGCATACATGGATGAATGTATTATGCTGTTTATAAATGTCTCATATAGGAAGTGGCACTGTAGCTCCAAGTGGTAGAGCACTCGCTTTGAGCTGAAGAGCTGAGGGACAGAGCCAAGGCCCAGAGTTCAAGCCACACGACTGACAAAAATAAATAAATAAATAAATAAATAAATAAATAAATAAATAAATGTCTCATATATTTATATACACACATCATAGACATATGTGTGTTGTGTATCAAGTATCTTATAAGTGCATATGCATATGTGTATATGTGTGACTATATGTGTGTATACACATTCTTAGTATCCTTTAATTGGTTTTTGTGTTCCTAGGTTGATTTTCATTTTTTAAGTGAGCTTCTTAGGATATCAATTGTTCTTTCAAAGGTTTGTTGGGCAGTTTTACCCTAGAGTTCCCAGTGTGTTCATCTTTAATCAAGGTGTGCTTTAAAATAAAATTACATGAACTAGGTGCTTTTGGCTCCTGCCTGTCATCCTAATCACTTAGCAGGTTTAGATCTGGCAAGCCATTTTTTGAAGCCAACCTGGACAGAAAGTTACTAGAAGGAACTAGAATGTTATCAAAGACATTTCCTGTGTCAATTAAATGATTTGTGGCATTTTTTTGTTCTTGTTTTTGCTTACATACTATGTTATGATTTTTTACTTATGTATGTGGAATCATATTTGTATATCTGGGATACAACTAACTCAATCATGGTATATGATCTTTCTAATGTGTTGTTGAAATTGGCTTGACAGAATTTTACTCAGAGTTTTTAGATCTTCATTAATTAAAGAAATTGGTTGTAGCTCTCTCCTCCCCCCTCTCTCTCTCCCTACCTCATGCCTCCCCCCCACCTCTCTGTCAGACCTGGGGCTTGAACTCTGTGCCTGGACAGCTTCCCTGAGCTCTTCAGCTCAAGGCTAGAACTCTATAACTTTGAGCCATAGTACCATTTCAGTTTTCCGGTGGTTAATTGGAGATAAGAGTCCTGCAGACTTTCCTGCCTGGGCTGGGCTAGAATTGCAGTCCTCAGATCACAGTCTCTTGAATAGCAAGGAGTAGAGGCATGAGCCACAGGCACCCAGTTATAGTTCTCTTTTTTTTTTGTTGTAACCTTATCTGGTTTGGATATAAGTGTAATACTGATTTTACAGAATGACTTCTATAACATTTATTCTATTTGTATGTCATGTAACAGTTTGAAGACCATTGGTATTAGTTCCTTAGAGTTCTGAGAGAATTATCAATGAATCTATAATTCTAGGCAATTGTTATTTATTTATCTTTTTTATTTATCATTTTTTGTGTGCCAATCCTGGGGCTTGAACTCAGGGCTGGGCACTGTCTATGAGCTTTTGTGTTCAAGGCTAGTGCTCTCCCATTTTGAGCTACAGCTCCATTTCCACCTTGTTTGTAATTAATCAGAGATAGGAGTATCACAGACTTTCCTGCCCAGGCTGGCCTCGAACCAGGATCATCATATCCCAGCCTCCTGGGATTGAATTACAGGTACGAGCCACCAGTGCCTGGCTTATTCTTATTTTTAATACAAGTTTCTACGCCCCCCCCCAAACCACAACCAAACCTAAGAGAGATACATAAAACCTTTATTTCTGTTTTCCATGTGTGAAGTTCACATATATGGTATGAGCATTCTCTTGAATTTTATTTTAATAATTTTATTTATTTTAATAATTATGCTGTACTAATGTGACCATGTGGTAAAATCTCCATTTGTCATTTTCTGATATTCACCAAACACGAGATACTAGTTTTGAACAGAGATATATGATATATCCCTTTATGTAAAGTGAAAGATAATGTTGTCATAGAGACAATGAGCAGACACACAGGTGAGGAAAGCAAACACTTTCCATTCATAATCCTTTGATCCCTGATCACATCTTCTAAGGAAAAAGTGTAAATAAAACATTTATAGAAATCATCCAAAATGGTGACATGGATGCTATTCTTCTGTTCCTGGTCTCCCTCTTCAGTGTCTCATTTCCAGGTAACTTTTATTCAGCCTTTTTTTCTTTTATCCTTTTTGTTTTATTCTCATCTCTACTCTAGCAGGTCCTTCATGTACTTCCTACTCCACAAAGAATATCCATGCATAGATTCCATGTTGCTATCTTGTGTCTTGCAACTAGTCTTAACACTAGTCTAAAACTCCTTCACAAAGAAGGGATTTCTATCAATATATTGGTACAGCTAATTAGAAAGCTCTAGAACCAGCTCAAAGAGACCCACTGTTATGGAGGAGAAATAGTATTATATCTTCATATGTCAGTCTGCTACAGCGGAGAGAAGCCTTGTTGGCTATAAATATGACCATGGTTAGTGATTATTCTTCCTGTAGAACAATGAAGCAGAATGTTCATTTTCTTTTCCAGATACACAGATAGGTTGCTCAAAACACCTAACACTCAACTCCTCACAATATTCTATTATTCTCTCTAGGAAGAAAATAAATAAACATCAGTTACTAAACTCTTGAAAGAACTATTTCTTGAACACACAACAAAAATGAATGACTTACCTGCTGCTATTTTGTATGTAAAACCATTTAAAAGGTGAGGTCATAGTTTGAAAGAGCCTTCTTAGAAGTATCAGGGCCCCATTACAATGAGAAAACCCTTAATTATGTTGTAAAGGTTTGGTATTCCAAGAAAATGTCACTTCAAAACAAACTTCTAACAGTTAATTATCAGTGATATTTAACTGGTACAAATTAAATATCAGAATATAATCCTGTGATCATTTTATTGTTTTTGTAGAGGTTTCAATACTTTACAGGTTTTTAAGTAACAATGGAAAACCTATTGCGACTTGCCCAGTTCTTAGCTTGTAAGACATTCCAGTGCCCTGTTTTACAAATAGAGCTTTAAGAAAAACAAGGAAACACTGTGGCATTATTAAGGAATAAACACAAAATTGTACAGTTTACTGTGTTGTTCAATTACTAGGAGTTGAAGGTTTTTTTAAATAGGGACTATAGTGCCATATTCAAGCAAGGGAATTTTTCAATCTCTATCAGAGCCACACTAATGTCATAAATAATTATGGGAACTAAACGCAGCTATTTCCAGAGAGAAATTCAGGGAATGATTGGAAATTTACCAATAGTTGTATGATTTTAGTTTTGCACGTGACTTAGATACTCTGAAGTTGATAGGTTCACATTGTATATTGTACAGTTACGTTCTGAGTAATAATGTTGCCATCAACAAAAGACCACATATATGACTACGCTCCCATAAGATTACAGTGGCAATCAAAAGAAAATCTTATCACCCTATCATAGGAGCAATTATGCCATCACAGTCATCATAACATGAAAAGGCCACGTGAGTTTTTGAATGCTAATAAAAACTCCCTGGGCTACCACTCTCGTAAAAGCACAGTATTACAGTACATAATGCTACTCTTTTATATGGTTTATGCAAATACCATATTAAAATTTCCAGCATCAATTTTTGAGTGCAATCCTGTTTTTTATTAAAAAAGAATGTAGGAGCAAGTCATGGAAGTGCTTGTGTAGAGAGTCCCAGACTTGAAAGAACTTCTTAAAGCGAAGCAGGTTTGCACCAAGAACTAACATTTTAAGAGGTAACAAGTTGGACCAAAAAAAAGTACGCTGAGAAGTCCACATGGAGAAAAATGTGAGAGGGATGCACCCTAGATCAACACAGATAACAACACATTGCCACAACCTGGCAAACATATGCTGTGGACATTTAAGAAACAGCCAAAGAAGTGTCCAAACCCAGGGAGAGAGAAATAGTTCTTTTTCCTCCTGATAACTCATATTGGAAGCTACAAATCCCTGTGCAAACTGTTTCCTCTGGTGTTGCATAAGCCTGCTCCATCATTTCCTGAGCAGTTTCCATACTTTCTGGAATCTCACAACTGTACTAACTCAACACTAAATCCAGTCTCAGGAAGCCAAGCCTGCTACATTTACCTTTCTACTCTGGTGCATGAAGTTTTCTAACAGGACTATTCATACTTGCTGGGAGAAAATTTTAAATAGTGTGTTTCTCCTACTCCATGAACTTCATTCATTCCACTAGAAAAAGATGGGTTACTTTCACATTGCTCCAAGATGACCTAAAGTAATATATTATTGGCTAAAAACATAATCTAGTAGAAGAAAAAAAAGCGTATAACATTAGGACATATATATTTATATATAAAATGAATCTGTAAATTAAAATTGCTTGGTCTATATACTTTCTTGTTTTTATCTGTTTTGATTTATTATTAGCTAAATTAATTATACATCATTTCATTGTGATATTTACATGTGTGCTGAAAGTATACTTTGGTCAAATGTACCACTTCTGTCTGTTCTTTACCCACTTCTATACCATCCCTGTAAAACTATTTAGTGTGTTTCTTCATCTTATTTCCATGTACAAATATTGCATTTCTAGAACAGATAATGATATATAATATTATACAAATTTGTATTTAGCTCTAAAATATTCTACTCCTAACACCTTATCCTTCCCCACTCACTCACTCCAGTTATGCCACAAATTATGTCTTTTTTATTTCTTAAAATTTGGCTTACATGTAAGAGTGGAAAATGTGATATTTGGTTTTCTGAGGTTGCAGTATCTCATTTGACATGGTGACGTTCTAGTCCGTTTCGTGGCAAAGGATCTAATTTTATTCTTCTTTAAAAAGTATTGTTCAGGGCTGGGAAGGTGGCTGAGTGGTACAATGCTTGCCTCATATGCAGAAAAAAAGCCGGAAGCGGCATTGTGGCTCAAGTGGTAGGGTGCTAGCCTTGAGCTGAAGAGCTGAGGGACAGCGCCCAGGCCCAGAGTTCACAAATAAATAAATTAATAAATAATAATAATAATAATAAATACAAAGTATCATTCAGCCATGAAAAATAAGGAAACCATTTCTTTTTATAGAGCATGGTTCCCCTAGTCATATTTATTTTTAAGCTTTCTTTTTCTTTTCTTTAAAGTTCTCATATAAAATATGTGACCCTATATGACTTAGCTAAATAAGAATTAGCAGGACTATTTGAATGTTGTGTTTTTTGATGAAATAAGGGATATTATATTTGTTTTTCATATTCTAAATGTAGAGGTTAAAATGAATACGACTGTGAATAACTTACTATATGATTTTCCTGGATGTTCTGTACTTAATAGCTTCAACATTTACAGACATTGTCTTTGAAAAGCCTGTCTCATATATCCTCACGATACTTGGGAAATCACTAAATACCATGCACACTTAGTTCGTGAGTATAGTCAGAGAAACGACAAAATCTATTGAAACAGCTCGTAGATGACAAAACATAGTCATACATCAACTAGCAAATCTATAAATAATTCTCATTCCCATTGAGAACACTTTCCTGGCACTTAACTGATAGTCCTAAGGGTTGTCTTTCAGGGTTATACTATAGGATGCCTTTGGCTTTCAGGTTTAGCTTCAATTTAATGTACTAACTCATCATGTGCTGGGGGGTAATAGTTCACTTTCTACAGTTTCAGTAGTATCTGTTAAGACATTTTCTCAGCTAAGGTTGATAGCACATGCCTGTTATTCTAGCTGTGTAGGATATATCTATTGCAGGCTTAGAATCTGAGACTATCCTAGAAAAATAAAATAAAATATACAGTTAATGATTCAAAGCCTCTCCTACAAAACTAAGAAAAGTGAGGGAAGGCGTGGGAGGGGAGGGATGGGTGAGGAGGTGGAAGGGGCTGACATTGGTGAAGATGCATGAGATTCCATAAACTGCCTTGTTGAACGGGAAGTCCTTTGTACACCTAATTAAAGAAAATAAAAAATACTAAAACATAAAATAAATGGGCACCTGATATAAAAAATAATGAAAACAAACAGAACAGGGGTTTCACAAAGTTTACATTCAACTGTTTAGAGGTGTCCCTCCAACATTAAGGATCACATCTTCCCTCTTTCAAAAATTTGTTAATTAAAATCTTAATCTATATTGGTCCTGGGGCTTAATCTATACTGGGCCTAGGCACTGTCCCTAAACTTTATGTTCAAGGCTAACGCTCTACCACTTGAGCCACATCTCTATTTCTGGGGTTGTTTTTTTTTGTTTGTTTTGGGGGGGGTGTTCTGAATTGGAGATAATAGTCTCATGGACTTTACTGCCTAGGCTGGCTTTGAACCACGATCCTCAGATCTCAGCCTTCTGAGTCGCTAGGATTACAGAAGTGAGCCACCAGTCCTCAGCTTTTTAAGGTCCCTTAAATAATGCCCCATGTGCTAACGCTTGGCCTGCACAAAATAGTCTTGCTTGAAGGCAGGGAAAATCCTTATAGAAGTCACTGGAGACAGACTATGAAGGGGTGTGCCTCTCCCCAGTCTCTCTCTCAGTCTTTCGGTTTCTCGCTCACTATGGGGTGAGTGTCTCCCATCTACCCACACTCTCTTCTCCAAGATGTTCTGCCTCATCACAGTTGACCAAGGATTAAACCTCTGAAATCATAACACTATTCCTTCTTTATGTTGATTTACACAACTATATTGTCTCAGCAAGGGAAGGATAACATAATCTTATCTAAAAAGATATCCTCAAGCTGGTTGCTGGTAGCTCACACTTGTAATCCTAGCTACTCAGGAGACAGAGATCTGAGGATCATGGTTCAAAGACAGCCCAAGCAGGAGAAGTCTGTGAGATTCTTATTACCGAAATGCCCAAAGTGGAGCTTTGGCTTAACTGGTAGACAGCTAACTTTGAGAGAGAAGAAAAACAAACAAACAAAGAAAAGCTCAGGGACAACACCAGCATCCACGCCATGAGTTCAGACCCCAGGAACGGCACACATGCATGAGCGCACATGTGTGTGTGTGCGCGCGCGCACACACACACACACACACACACACACACACACACACACACACACTAAACCTTCACAGAAACATCCACATTAATTTTTGGCTATAATCTAGATGATGTATCTTAGCCATGTTGTCACATAAAATTTACAATAACAAATTTGTTCCATTTTTCTTATACAATGATATCATAAAAGAGAACTGAGAAAGAGAAAAAAAACAACAGACTGCCACATAGGAAAGCAAAGATCATAAAGAAAGAGAGGGAGGAGAAGGAGAGAGTGGGAGAGATATATAGTTCTCTAAAGTTGCTGCATCTTTAGTCCTTGTAATTAAGTGACAATTTAATTTATTTATTAAACTTGCTTCAATTGGAATTCTATGTCAGATTTGGAAATAATCTAAGTCTATTCCCCCAAGTTTGTAATAGAAAGGTAAATCCAAAGGAAGACATATTTTTTAATGTAAAATAATCCCCAAACTACTGGTAAGTCTGAGCCTGGAACTGCACTCTTTGATTCTGAGACTATAGTTATTTTTATTTTGTTTTATGTTTTAAGCAGTATGGCAAGGGAAATGCTTAATGTTTTCTCATGTTTATTTCTTTTATTATGAAATAGTTGAATTATGATTACCTCCTAATTTTCTACAAGAATAATGTTTATTTTTATTATTCTCTTTAAGTAGATGGACAAAGGAGTTGCCATTTAACAAAGCAGTTTATGAATACAATATATCTTGATCAATGTCACCCCTTTCAACATACCCACCCAGCCTTGGGTGGCATGCATGTGTGTACAAACGCATTAACTGAAATAGGGTAGATTCAAGGGAGATCTCAAATAGTGTAATTCCTTACAAAGACAAAGTTCAGCAAAATAAAACACCAGGAAGCAGTTACTGGAAAGGGGTGGAATGAGGTCAAGGGGAAAGGAGCAGACAGATGAAGAGAAAAGGGAGAGAATGCAGACAAGAATCCAATGTATAGCCTACAGAATGAAGAGTGCTGGAAGGGGTGGGTAGGAGAAGCATAGGTGAGAATGAGGAATGCTAATCTAAAAGGATTGATAATGCTATTATGTCCATCTATACTAATTTCAAACCACCCGCTTCTCCCTAAAATTCTTCAGTGCTTAAGATGGTGGTAAAGGAAATGGTCCTTCAAGAGGTTTGTATGCAGCGTTGCTGCTTCTGCTATGGATTGAAAGGGAACTTAAGAAAACTTGATCTCACTGTGTGAATGTTTAGAGCCCTGTATAATTTATCACGCCCAAGTGTATTTTTTTTTTATTTTTACCATCCAGTGTGATCACATTCTAGTTATAACCATTGAGGGGAATGATGCAACATCCCTTTCTTTGGGTCTTGCTTACTTTGTTTAATATAATTTTTTCCATGTCTTTCTATTTCCTTATGGATGGTACACTATCATTCTTTCTGATAGATGCCTTGAAGATATGTGTGTGTGTGTGTGTGTGTGTGTGTGTGTGTGTGTGTGTGTGTGTGTGTGTGACCTTTTCTTGATCCACTCGTCCACTGAGGGGTGTGTCTGGGTTGATTTCATATCTTGCCTATGGTAAATGATGCTGCAGTGAAGGAGAGGATCACTAAGGTTCCAGAGCTATGTGCACATGATCATATAAAATGGTGTGTATGGAAATGAACTCCAAGAAATGGAAACAAGAAGGGTTTTTTGTTAGTTTGCTTTTTGTCTCCTCTGTCACTGCTTTGGATTTCTATACCTCTTGTCTTATATGTAAGTTTATCTGCATGAGGGAGGGTAAAGGGGAACACAGATATGGTGGGACAAAGGGTGAACAGATACAGCAGTGATACTCACTAGACACTAGGTTGAAAATGAACTATACAACCTGTGGGGGAGTGGAGTTGGGAGGGAAAAACTGAAAGCAAACAAAGGAAGAGGACACTGTTCAAAAAGAAATGTACTCATTACCTGCCTTATGTAACTGTAGCCTCTCTGTGCCACACTTTTACAATAACAATTAAAAGAAGAAATCTTGAATCTCATAGACTCAGACCAGAACTTCACCACTGTCACACCTGGACCTCCAGAGCACAGGGTCTTTCGCCCTACAGGAGCTTCTGAGAATGCAGCTCCCTCTGCCCCTTGGTTTCCAACCTCCTCTTCTCCACAGCCCAACTACTTAAATTCTGCCTTAAATCCTGATAGCTACCTCCTAGCATAATCAGAGTACTGTGTACTGTTTAGACTCTTGCTTGAGCGCCAGGGTGAAGAAATAGTGCCAGATAATGAGCCAGCACTTTGGGGAGGCTTCCCTTATGAGTTTTCTTTCTTACAGGAGTTTCATGTTTGCATTGACAATGATCTATTTCCTGAAGGCAGTAAAGTAAGCAGTGTCTTTCGTCCATATGCAAACGAAATGACCCATTCATAACCAGGCACTGACACATACTAGATGACTCAAGCTATTTGAGACTTTGGAATTCCAATGCACACAGAATGGACAGATCACCCAAACTCTCTTTATATGGCCAGCATCCAGCTGAGACATCATGAAGAATGGATTAAGGAGTAAGAGACAGGCTCTTTACTAAGCTCAACTCTAAATCTTCCTTAATAACACCTAAAAGCAAGCCATTATATGGCTCCACAGGGAGACAAAATTCAAAATTCAATCTGAAAGCTTAGGACACATCTTGAGATTTTCACAGATGACCTAACAAAGCATAAACTCAACCATATACAAGCTGAAACCCTGTAAGTACATTCAAAACTACACTTAGCTCGTGAGCATCAAGAAAGTGTTCAGGATAGTGTTTAGGGCCAACTCTATGGAAGGATTTTCTTGCTAAATGTGACTGAAGTCAAGAGAAAGAAAATCTTGAAAGCAGGAAGAGAATAAAGATTCCAATTTTTACTGGATAATGAAGTAAAAAATGTCCTCTGACTTCTAGCCATAAGCCATGGAGTCTACAAGAAAATGTAATAACCTTTCTAAGGGCTGGATGAATATAATAAAATACAAGATGTACATGCTGTAATCAGCAGTGCTGTGTGTGTGGTGGGGGGGGGCAGAAGTCAAAGAAATGGGTGGACACAGAGAATGGAGAGAGGGAGGGTGGAAAGCCCAGTATAATATAATATTCAATGTACATATGGGAAAATGGAGCCAGGTAAGTTGAAGGGATGGATGGGTGGAGAGAGATCGGAGAGAGTAATGAAAAAGGTGACATTGTTCAAAGAAGCATTGCATTCACAAACTGGCATCTTAATTAAACCGCCTTTGCACAACTACTTAAGAAGAATAAACTAATAAATGAAATAGTAAATGAACAAAAGAAAGAAAAGTGAAAAGATGTTTTTGAAATGAGTAAATGTTGAGAGGGTTGTCACCAAAATACAATACAAGAAATGCTAAAGGATATTCTTTAGGCTGCAAGCAAATAACAGATGGGAAGTTGTATAATAAGACAGAATGCAAAGTGTAATTAAATATGAAAGAAAATATGCTACTGTTTTTCCTACTTACAAGCCTTATAAAATAAAGCAAATTATTTAAAAATGAAAGGAGGACTTTATAACATACTTAGAGATTAAATATGAGCAAAATCTTAGAGAAAGATATAAACCAAGGTAATGTTATTTGTTTACTGTATTTGTGATGAAATATAAAGTTGAAAGTGAGAAATGTCAAATATTATATAATGCCATACAGCATGACACAGAAGTGAATAGGACCTATGAAGTTGCAAAAATATTGATTTTAAGCTGGAAGCTTGTAGCTCATGCTTGTAATTTTAGCTGTTTCAGAGGCTGAGATCTGAGATCATGGTTCACAGCCAGCCGAAATAGAAAAGTCTCTAAGACTCTTATCTCCAATGAACCACCAAAAAGCCAGAGACAGAGTTATGGCTAAGTAGTAAAGTGCTGCCCTTGAACAAAAACATCCAAGTAAGAGAGCCTGAGGCTATAAGTTCAAGCCACAGTACTGGCACCAAAAAAAAAAAAAAAAAAAAAAAAAAGTAAGAAAAGCAAGAAAACAAGCAAGCAAGCAAGAAAAACAAAAGAAAGAAGGAAAGAAAATTAAATACACTCTATTAGCCCTGTAACAAAAAATAAAAAATTAGCCCTCTAAAATGAGCAATTAAGAAATTTACAGTGGGTACAAAATAGAATAAGAGAATTAGCGTTGTGTCTCTGGATGGCTGAAGAAAATGGTGGCCACCTGTCTGTTCCTCCAAGTACACCTCAAAACAAAACTTACAAAAAGGACATGATTCTACTCCCATAACAATAGGCGTGGCAGAAATAGAAGCCTGAAAATGGTCAAACTAAAAGGACCATTAATAAAAAATGAAAAGAAAATCATCAAATCTCTGTGAGGAAACATCTTCTCCTAAGCTTCCTGGAAATTTTCTGCACAAGTTTGCAGTTGTCTAAGGCAGGCCACTAGGGAGCTGGAGATGTTCAGTGTCTACCAAAAGTTCCGTTTGTCACTGCCAGACAGGGAAAGTCCATCTTCTCTGTGGCCCTGGCAACTCGGAGCACTGATTACATTACATGGGATTCAAAGTGCCAGTGTTTGATAGGGGTTAATAGGAGAAAATGCCACAAGGAAAAAGAGAGACCCATTATGGAGCAAAGCAGAATAATAGCACAAGGTGATTTAAAATTGTTCCAGACCTCCCCCATGGTGCCCCTCCAAAAGAAAACAAAACAAAGTAACAAAATTTTGTGGAGTTCCAATAACTGCCATCACAAAAGGAAGTTAAAATTAAAAGGGGAATAAATAAACAGCATCTCACAAAAGGATATTACAACAAAAGAAATAATAAATATAAGACATAAATGGAACCTAGAATAGAACACTTGATCTAATTCTTCAACCAAAATATTGTGGAGATCAAATGAAGAAAACAGAAAAAAAAATCAAAAAAATTTTAAGGGAGAAATGTCAAATGTATAATACGACCAAAAAAGAAAATAACTGAGGGGCTGGGAAGGTGGCTCAGTGGTAAAGCACTTGCCTTGCATGCATGAGGCCCTGAGTTCGATTCCTCAGTACCACATAAGCAAAAAAAAAAAAAAGCTGGGTATATCTGTCTCCTTGCCTAGATTTTCCCTCTCTGGCCATAGGGGAGCTCTATGTGGAGTCTTTTGAGGAACTTCCATACTGCTTTCCAAAGTGGTTGAACAAGTTTACACTCCCACCAACAATGCAGTAGGGTTCCCTTCTGTCCACACCCCCTCCAGTATCTATTGTTATTAGAGTTCTTGATTATAGCCATTCTAACTGGGGTGAGGTGGTATCTCAATGTTGTTTTGATTTGCATTTCTTTTATGGCTAGGGAGGTTGAGCATTTCTTCATGTGTCTATTGGCCATCCTTCTTTCCTCTTCAGAGAAGTTTCTCTGTGACCCAGTAATCCCACTTTTGGGCATTTACCCAAATGTTTACAAACAAGACCACACTAAAGCTACCAGCACAACTATGTTTATTGCAGCATTATTTACTATAGCTAAGATATGGAACCAACCCAGATGCCCCTCAGTAGATGAATGGATCAAGAAAATGTGGTATACATACACAATGGAATTCTATGCCTCCATCAGAAAGAATGACATTGCCCCATTTGTTAGGAAATGGAAAAACTTAGAAAACATTGTATTAAGTGAAGTAAGCCAGGCCCAAGGAAACATAAGTCCCATGGTTTCCCTTATTTGCAATAACTGTATATGTCTGAGTCAAGCAGAAAAGGTCAGATAAGTTGATATTAGGGAAATGAACCCTAAGATATGTATTCAAATGTTTTTATTTTATTTCATGCGACTGTTTCTAACACATTTATAAGATGATTTCTTTGTTGTTTTGTATGTCCCTCTCCAATGGTATAAGCCCTGCTTTCACTGTATTTGATGTTGGTATAATTTGTGGATACAGGTGGACCCATTGCAACAATGAGATGTACAAGTCGTTATGTTGAAAACGAACTTTACAACTTTGGTGGGGGTTGGGGGGAGGATTGGGTAGGGGGCAGGGGTGAGGGAGTATGGAAAGGGATGGGAAGGGGAAACAAAGAGGAGGCAACAATGCTTGATAAGAAATGTACTCCTGATCTTGCCCATGTAATTGTAACTCCTCTGTACTGTATTCTCACAATAAAAAAAAAAAAAAAGAAAAAAGCTGGAAGTGGCGCTGTGGCCCAAGTGGTAGAGCACTAGCCTTGAGCTGAAGAGCTGAGGGACAGCGCCAAGGCCCAGAGTTCAGGCCCCACCACCAGACCCCTCCCACCCAAAAAAGAAAATAACTGATAAAGAAGCCATTTAAATAGTAACTCAAGAAGTACTCAGCAAACTTCAAAGTTGGTGTGCTGTTAGATAATTCATTACTGTAACTATAAGATGTTGTTTAATGGTTAAAATAATAATTATCTATATAGACACTAAAAATACCCTCTTCAAAATATAAACCACAAATCTGAAAAAACAAGTAATATATGAATTGATATTTTCTTGAGATAATGTGTTTATTAATATGTGCATATATGTATATAGATAGATAGATAGATATATTATCTATAACCTGAAATAGAAAGATAGGCAGATAGATAGATAGATAGATAGATAGATAGATACATAGATACATAGATACATAGATACATAGATACATAGATACATGGATACATAGATACATAGATACATAGATTAACCTAAAGTTTTAATCTTGAAGTCAAATTCTTCTTAGTCATAAGAAATCTATCTGGGGCAATTCTTAAATTAGATACCAAACATGACTCTTCATCATTGTAGTAAAGGTGTGAGCCAATGCAATTAGTTAAGACACACAACATGAGTTACATAGTTACTAATGAAACAGACAAAATGTTACATTCCAATGAGGCCAGCTTACAAAAGCATCAATTACACAGAGAATGAACTACTGTTACCTTTCAGGCACAATGCTACAGAGGATCCTTCACCATAAGATTACCAAACACTTAAGGATAATTATAAGAATTATGCAGAAACTTCATAAGAAAAAAATTTTTGAAGCATTCCTAAACAACACAACCAGATTTGAACAGATGAGAGACACCCCTTGTTCCTGACAAGAATGATTCAATGCATCAATATGTTAATTTCTCCCTACATTAATTAAGTTAGAAAAATGTCAATACTAAAAATGCTAGTAACCTTTTTAAAAAAATGGAGCTAAACAATTTGATTCTAAAATTTCTGTGGAAAAAGTATTTGTACAAGGAGAGGAAGGAGATTGTTAAAAGTGAATAATAGCTGGGCACCGGTGGTTCATGCCTGTAATCCTACCTGCTCAGGAGGCTGAGATCTGAGGATCCAGTTCAAAGCTAGCCCAGGCAGGAAAGTCCATGAGACTCTTATCTTTAACAAGCCACTAGAAAACCAGAAGTGGAACTGTGGCTCAAGTGGTAGAGTACTTCCCTTGAGCTGGAGAGCTGAGGGACCCAGGCCCAAAGTTCAAGCCCCACGACCAACAATAACAACAACAAAAGGTGAATAAAATGTTCCCCAAGGAACTAATCCAATTACATACTAGATGTACAATGTTAGAATTAAATCACAAAGCTATTGGAACACGGATTGGCTTCAAGACAGGATCGATTGAAACAGATCCACACTTGCATGAAATACAGTACAGGACACAAGTGGCAGAGTCCATCACACAAGTAGACAATCTTTTCATGAAATGCAGATGAGACAAAAGGAGGCCCATTGTGATAACTGATAAAATGATAAGTGATAAAATAATAACTGGTGGCTGATGGTAAGATAAACTTAGATGCTCATAGCATATCATTGTCAAGAACAAATTCCAGCTTCTATCTTTTGGTATCCATTGGCATTTTGGTTCATTATGTTCTTCCATCACAGCAGCTGCTGTGACTGAATGGAGATCATGCTCCACCCTGTATTTGGGTTTGCTCCAAACAATGAGGACTTCCTCATTCGTGACTCTTCCCTAACCTTCATCTCTACCCTCCCAGCCTAGCTCCTGGCTCCACAGTTGCTATGGTGCTTATTATCTATTGGGTGTTCTAATAGATCTTAATATCCTAAAGATATTTGATGATAACATTTCTTTATTTCTACATTTTCTATTTTTATGCTTCTGTGATATGGCTGATAAAAAGGATGGCTTCAATCTATTATTACATAAATAGATAGTAACTTCCCCAAATTCGATGTATTCATTAGTCAACTTCTACCATTCAATAGTCCCTTAGGTCATACTACCCTAAAAGGGCTGTTCCTTTTAATTACATATTTTTTCTTTTTTAGTTTTTTGTTATTTTCTTGGGAACCCTATTGTCTACATAGATAGATAGATAGATAGATAGATAGATAGATAGATAGATAGTTAGATAGATAGATAGATAGATAGATATCTGTAAATTTATAATTTTTTTTGGGGGGGGTCCAGTCGTGGGGCCTGAACTCTGGGCCTGGGTGCTGTTCCTCAGCTCTTCAGCTCAGGGCTAGCGCTCTACCACTTGAGCCACATCATCACTTCCAGCTTTTTTCTTTTTGCTTATGTGGTGCTGAGGAATCGAACCCAGGGCCTCATGCATGCAAGGCAAGTGCTCTACCGTGGAGCCACCTTCCCAGCCCCAATTTATAAACTTTTGATAATTTTGATTTGCCAGTTTTTCTCTTTTGAGTGGCCAAATTTTTGTATACCTTAGGAGATCTAGTGTACTGCACTGCTACTCTGGTTTCAGAATCCTTTCCTGTTCACCTCACTAGTGTTGTTTTTACTGTGATTCTCAAAGCCTGTGCTTAATTCTCAGAATTAACACATTGGATTTTGGTTAATTTCTCTAATTACCAGAAAAAAATCCATGTGATTCATTATGAATCTCCTTTACTCTTTCCAATTGCTTACCTGGAAGGCTGCTCTTTTTGTTTCTTGAAAGCTGAAGAGTTAGGCCGAAGTAAGAATCATCATATATAAAATACGCAATTACATCATTTATGGTTTCTGAGTTGATTGTGCCAATAGTATTATAGGATTTTGGAGATAAATGAAGTCTCATATTTTTTAAATTTTACCTTCAGATTAAAGTTACTAAAGCAAAATTATCTTTACATCTAAGGACCAGAAAATGAATGGAGCCTTTTTAAAAACAAAAAAACAAAAGTATGTACGTGTTTGTAATCTTAGCTAATCAGGAGTCTGAGATCTGAAGATTGTGGTTCAAAACGTGTCTGTGCAGGAAAGTTTGTGAGATTTTGAGCTCCAATTCAACACCAAAAAACCTGAAGTGGTGTTGTAGGTCAAGTTATAAAGTATTAGCCTTGAGCAAAATAAGCTCAGGGACAGCACCCAGACCCTGAGTTCAAAGCCCAAGACTAGCATACACACACACACACACACACACACACACACACACACACACACACACACACACAGAAAATAGGGATGGAGGATAATATAAAAGGTGGAAGGCTTTTACAAAATCAAGTCTATATAACTACATTTTTTAATTCTAGAAATTTACTTTCCCATATGCTTAGAGGACTGTGTGCATAGTAAGTTCAGTACTCAAGTCTCAAACATCAGATTCTTCTTCTAGATACTTTCAAAAAGTCACTTGCAACTTATACATAGAGGCTTTATATTTTTTTCAACAGCTAATACTGCATTAGAGTGCTCTAAGAAATAGTCTTAAGAAATGACCTGTGGTCACTCTGTGAATCTAACGTATGGCACAAGACAGTGTGTATAATATGAGATGAATATAAAGCAGAACTCAAGTACAAAGTAAGATCCAACTATTTAATATGTCTGGAACCTTGTTATGCAGGTGTTCAGAGATAAATAAAAAATTCAAATAAATGTGCAGTGCTGAGAACCACCCCTATAACGTCCAACATTCTTGACTAGAGGTATCACACATTCTGCCTCTTATGTTAACACGGAAATCCACACCTGCTGTGATTGTTCCTTAATGAACCAGCCCTTTAAAAATTCAGCCCAGTGATTCAAAAAGTTGACTAGGAACTGGGTAGAGAATATCCCCTCTAATTTTCTCTACATTTAACAGCCACTAATTACATTGCAAGACCCCCTTCCTTTGCTGATTACCTTTAAGTGCTCCAAGAAATAAGGTGCTAATGAGATTTTCTTGCTTTTTTTTACATTTAAAAATAATTTTTAATAGGACTATTAAGGCTGATGTATTATGCAAAATTTAATCTACTAATTTCAGCTTGGTCTGTGGTTCTCTTTGCCTATGCATAGAATGTGATTGCGTTTTACGGAGGATGAGGAAGAATGCTGAATTGAAGATGATTCCTTTCTATCATTAATGAACAAATTGCTTTTTTACGTGGCTTGGCTGTAGGAGATTAGCTATTCCTTCCTGGTTATTTAGAGGCCCTTCAGGCTTTCTGTGGGGATCTCATTACTTTCTACAACACTTCCAAAAGAGATTAAAGAGTCCTAAAGGATACTAACATATACATAAACCTGAGTATGTTATTCTTCTTAGAAGGAGAATAGGGAAAGAAAATGGAGGTATATTGTTAAGGGAACAAATAAAAACCTAATATATTTTGTTGATGTGAGGATTATGGCACTTAACTCTACTATTAAACCCTCATGGATAATTTGATTCACTTATTGGACTTTAAAAGTTATTAGAAGAGAAACAGTGGCTGTTATAGAAAATGATTTTTATCTAATTTTCTCAATTGTCAATTTATGAATGACTATGCAACATGTCTCTCTTCCTAGTCGGAATTCTGGCCCACGTTATTATAATGGATACCATTTTCTGAACAGCTCCTATGCTCCTAGCAACATGCTAAACAATTCAAACTCCTCATTTCATTTAATGCAGCGAATAATCCCATGAGATTAGGAACCCAATTATGCCCATATGTAAATGAGGAAATGGTGAAGGCATTAATGGAAACTAGCTGTCTGAGGAGAGTCGGCCTCCATAGTCTCCCCACATTCTCAAGACTTTGTTTTGAAACTCTGTGTGGGAATCAGAACAAACCCTGCCAGATAGCCAGAGAAAAGCTATCTCACTAAACCTTTCATCTGTGTATCGATTAGTCACAGTCTAGTTGATGGTGAATTTCGAAGAAGTCAGTTACTGGTTTAGCAAGCAGACCATTTGATTAAATAGGAAGTAGTACCTTCTATAGTTTGGCTTTATTCAAATTTAGTGACCTCTTAAGTTTGTGGATTGTGACATCAGAATTGCTAGCCTGACAGCAGGCCCATCTCTTGGTGAAGGGGGTAATCCGAAGCATTGGTCTTCATCTGCAGGTTGGATTTATTTAGGAGAAAGAGAATATTGCTCACTAAGCAAATATCATGGGCCAGTCACCATACTAAATCTTTTATATGTATTCTATCATCAGTTGGTTCAATAAATTTGTAAATTATTATTTTCAATGCATTTTAACACCTAAGGAAAACAAGGCATGAAAATCCAAAATCACTGGTGAGGAGAAGAATCTATCTTACAGTCTTGTCTTTGTGATCATCCCATCAGTGGAAATACCAGCTTTCCAGTTGCTGAGGACCAGACTTTTGAAACTCATCTCCCACATTTAGTTCTATCAAAAAAAAAAAATACACAGTGTCCAATGTCTCTTTTTGCTGTTGCTTCTGCCTTTCCTCTGATCAAAGTCCTTTCATCTCCAAGGAGAATTTCACACCAGGCTCCTTTGCCATCTCTGACTCCTAGCTACATACAATCTAGCTAAAGTAGTTCAAAATAATTACTATAGTCCATATGAAATGAAAAGTGAGAATACTGTTGAAAGACAAATAAAGATTTACATATGGATAAAATGTTTTCAATTTCAGAGATAGCCAGGTGAGAGAATGGCTTCCAAATGATTGAATTCCTAGTAAAAGCTTCATGATATTTATCTTACGGGGCATTTCATTTGGAAGGTTGTATTATGGTTATATTCTTAGTTTTCTGTTAATCACATAAAATTTTAATGCAATAAAAATATAAAAAACAGCCATCAGGGCTGGGAAGGTGGCTCAGTGTGGTAGAGTGCTTGCCTTTCATGCCTGAGGCCCTGGGTTCGATTCCTCAGCACCACATAAGCAAAAAGAAAAAAGCTGGAAGTGGCACTGTGGCTCAATGGTAGAGTGCTAGCCTTGAGCTGAAGAGCTGAGGGACAGCACCCAGGCCCAGAGATCAGGCCCCACGACCGGACCCCCCCCCCAAAAGAAAAATCCAGCCAGCATGTTAAGAGTAATAATTTATTAATGATAAGAAATTTCTTCCTTTAGAGATATATTCGAATTAGTCTTTCAGTTAGCAAGTCAGTTCTATCAAATTGGGTCATAGCAGGATTGTAGCATATGCTTTTGAAGGTGTAAATCTGTTATGTGTTCTTCCTATTCCCCACTCCATCCCAAAACTACAGTCCAACCACAGCTACAATCACTTATACTGCTTTTGTTTCCAGAATACATTCCTCACAAGGAAGAATGCACAGCAGATTTCTATAACTACTATGTTATTTGGGAGTCACATTGATATGATCAGATTGTAAATTAAATTACTTAGAACTTACTTAGAGTACACAGGGACTGAAAATGACTTCTGAGCAAGATTTCTCTTCAATAGCCAAGTGAGGATCCATAAGAGAAGGTATGTAAATTATACACGATGCACCTTTATAGGAGGTGCAGATTTCCAAATTACTTACTGTAGAGTTTAATATTGTGGTAAATGAGGACTAGCTTCTTAAAAGAAAGATAAAAATTTGTAAGAAAAAATATTTGAGTAAGCAATCCATATTTTGGCTCATAATGCTTTCCGAAGAGCTTTATTTTCACTTAGATATTAACATAGAGCGAAAAGTCCCACTAGCATGGGGGAGGGGAAGGAAATCATTACGGTCCCCCTCTGCCACAAATGTGACCTTCCTTATGAAAGAATGAAAGATAAGCATTCTAATTGTATCTTTGAATCACAAGACTGTTGCAAATACATTTGCAAGGATGAAAGGCAATTAAATGTTCCTGCTGAATCCAGCGTTTGTGTTATAAGCTGTTTCTCTGGTTTATCTCCTAAAGAATAACATCATTATGTGGGACAGAGATGAGAAAATGTATTGAGACATTCAGAAAGTACAGAACTCTTCTCTCTCATCATTTTTGTCTTCTTTGATTTTGTTTCTTTTTTGATTTTTAATTTATTGTCTTATTTCCTTCCTCTTCCCAAATAGGGGATGATGACAAATAAGACATTTAAATAATTTGTTGACATTTTGCTTTGTAATTTGAAGAAATACACAAATAAACCTGATGGGAAGTGAGATCCCTCTATTAAGATGGAGCATTCTATCACCTACTTATGATGATGTTGCCATCTTTTTTTTCCACTTTATTTTGTTTAATTGGCATTTGGTACTCATGAAAATGCCTAACAATAATTACAATGCTCAAATTTTACATATCTGTCATAAAATTCATTGTGACTTGGGTTTGTTTCTAGGATTAGAAAGGGAATAATCTATGAAGCGACTAAAAAGGCATTCTAAATTTTATTCTGCCAGTTTGAGTACCAAAAAGATTCAAATACACATTGGTTCAACTGCTTTACAAAGTCGGCTTGATTTCATTTTTTAAAAATAAAACATACTATTGTGGGGTTATTTTTTTGTTGTGTTTGGGGATAAAGCCAACCAAATGAACCAGGGTAAGTTTCTTAAGTATTTAATCATTAATGATTAGCTTTCTGACTTGAGCACTTTGGATGATATTTGCATAAACTCTGCTCCAATAACTTTTCCATTGTTCCTAGCTAACATTCTGCTCTAAAAAGGTGACTGTCTGAATGAAGTGTAGATGTCCCATCATCCTCAATGATTAAGTATATCATTTAACACATCTCCAGTTATTATTTCAGGAGACTGGAACTAGAAACTAATTTAATATTCATATGCAAGTTTAAAATAGCATATATGTATCAACCTCGTTAGTAAATACTCTGAAGTTACATAATTAATTTTCAAAGCCATTTTGTTAAATCTTACACTATGAACAGCTCTATCCTAAAAAATGTAGCCATGTTGATGAAGAAACAACTCTGTATATTAAAAAAATCAAAATGTATGAATAAAAAGACCTCCAAGGAAAAAAGATGACTACTCCAAGGGAAAAACAAGCAATGTTACCAATTGATAGTGTAGCATTCAAGTAGACAAAAATCATTAGCAATTGGTATAAATTCATTGCCAGGAATTCAGCTGGTTTTTCAAGAATAATTAAAGGTAAATTTCTATTGCATTTACTACATATACAAACAGAATTGTGTAACTGTGGTTTTAAATTTAACATATGTTTTCTCTAGAAAAAGGATATTACTGTTAATAGTTACCTTTAAGGTAATGGAACTCTGAAAAGGATTGCTAATTTTCACATTGGGCTTTATGGCTTTATGATTTGACTTCATTGTAGGAAACCCAATAGAGTATTTGGATGTTAAAAGCAAATAATAAAATTTTATCCTACCATTAGAACAAAGCTGAACATGTATATTTATTCCAAAGGAAACATATTAATTACATGTATTTATATATTTGCTCTGTACATTTAGTTGGTTAATTAGTAAATAATGTCAATAATAGGTGGGTGACAGATAAAACATAGAAAGATGGTAGCATGGGGCTGGGAAGGTGGCTCAGTGGTAGAGCACTTGCTTTGCTTGCCAGAGGCCCTCAGCACCACATAAGCAAAAAGAAAAAAGCCGGAAGTGGTGCTATGGCTCATGTGGTAGGTGCTAGCCTTGAGCTGAAGAGCTGAGGGACAGCGCCCAGGCCCAGAGTTCAGGCCCCACGACCGGATCCCCCCCCCCAAAAAAAAAGAAAGAAAGATGGTAGCATAAGTAGATATAAAACCACACAGATCCCAAAATATTTTGATAAACAAAGCAATAGAGGAGATACACTAAATAAAAATATTTACTTGAGTCTTCTTCATTTAAATAATATAACCTGGTTTTCTTTTGTTTGATCCTGGATTTTTAATACGATTTTTGACATCAAATTGATTTTTGGAGGTACTTATATCTCTTAAATATTATTGAGTACTAACAAAACCAATTTCATGTTATATTAGGGTCACAAGAAATATCTAGGCAAAATGATAGAGTTTTTATCATTCCACATCAACATTTAGAGATAACATTCCTTTGACAATTGAAGAATTCACAATTTCCTACATTCTATAAATTAATGCCTGAAACTGTCTTTAATAGCTCATGATAAGTTCTGCAGAATTTATGAACAGGAATTTGGTATCCCACTGTTTGATATTCTTTATGTATATTGTTGACAAGACTATTAAAACTTTTTAAATAATTCATTTCACATTTTCCTTGCTTTACTAAAATGAAAAAAAGAGAGCTAAATATTTACTAAGTTATACAGCTTGTATAAAGTTGCAATCCATGTTGTATTAGTCAGTATATCTTTAGTTTTATTCAAATGTTTATAAGAAACCCCTGATATATTTCATCAGATATTCTGTTACTTTTGCATTATTGTAACAGAAATACAATAGCTGAAGAGGGAGGAACATGGGTTTGGGTTCAACATATATTTTGCATTTTTTTTGTTTCTTATAAATTCTTTATCTGAGCTTTTTTGTTAATGTTAGCAAATTTTACTAATTAAGACATCTTACGATCTCTACCTATTAATCTTTCTATCTATCTATCTGCCTGTTTAAAATCATATCTTTTCATGATGAATTGTCTGAGATGGTTAGCATGCAACTTTAATTGTAATTGTCTCTGTATACTGAAAATAGGAATTGAAATGATGTTGTGGTAGCACTTTTGTCCTCTCCCTGAATTGTGTCAATGCTAGGCCGCTGTGTATCTCTGCATAGTTAGAAAGTGGCATCTCTTACTGTGACAGGTAAAATATCAAGTGTACAAGGCCTGAGTTTGGTGTGTGGGTTATGGCTTAGATCTGAGTTCTCCCTCGCTTCTTTGCTGTGTGTCTTTAGCTATGACACTACTTACCCATCATTCCTTGTGGCCCTGCTCACTTTAAGTGCCTTTATAATTCAGTTCCTAGGAAGTTAGAAGAGGAATTAGGAAAGCATAATTATTGAATTTCAGCCTTGTTTATTCTGCCTGCAGCAAAAGGCTTTTAAATCCCAAAAACGATTCCAAAATCATTTTCTATTTTGAACAATGAAAATAGAATTCACATAACATGAAATTGACATTAAAGAAGATTCCTAAAAACTCAGTAGCAACATACAACTGTCTTGATGTAGCGATGAGCAAAAGGTCTGAATGCACACTTCTCCAAAGAAAACATAACATGATAAGTAAATACAAAAGATTCTGGATATGTCTGAACATCAGGGGAATGCATATCAAGATGACAAGGAAGCATCGCTGCCCACCTGTTGGAATGAATGCTATACAAAAGCTAAGTGGTTATTGGTATAGGCAAGGGTTTGTAGAAGTTGGAAACATTATATCCTGTGATTAGGAACATAAAAATGGGTTCTAAAAATTAAGAACAGCACTATTATATGATTCACTATTATATGATTTTGTCAGGTGTAGGGCCTGAACTCTGGGCCTGAGTGCTGTGCCTCAGCACTTCAGCTCAAGCCTAGCACTCTACCACTTGAGCCACATGCCACTTCTGGCTTTTTCTGCTTATGTGGTGCTGAGGAATCGAACCCAGGACCTCATGCATGCAAGGCAAGCATTCTACCACTGAGCAAGCTTCCCAGCCCCAACAGGTTACAGGTTTATCAGGAAGTTGTCCTAAGGTCTTGAACTCTCACTCTGCTTTCAACATGTTTGTGGAATTCAGACCCACATGCGAATTTGTGAGCAGAATATATTCCTGGCAACACTAAATAATGCATGTAGAGCCAGTGACAATGTTTAAGACCGGGTTTCTTGGTTACTCAGGAGCTTGAGTCCTGGAGGGCTGAGTTTTGAAGTCCAGGAAGAAAAATCCACAAGATTCTATCTCAGTTAACCAGCACAAAGCCAGAGGCATGGCTCAAGTGGTAGAGCACCAGCTGAGCAAGGGCAAGATCCCGATTTAAACCCTGTTACTAGCAAAAATCAATGCATGCTATTCTTTTACCATATATCACAAATAATGGTAACATCATAGTTCTTAAAAATATAGAGATATCACTTTAGGAACAACATTTTCACTTTTAAGATTTTAAACATTATTGTTTATATTTATAATGCTTACCAACAGTATGTTTATTTCCTTAAGCATTTTGTCTCTTATTTTTGTTATTTATTGATTTGTTAAGTCTGCAAATAGGTACTGAAAATATCTTCAGTCTTGGCCTTATGATAATGAATAACAAAGCATCAAGGTCTTAATTTCAAGGATTGGAACAATTTAATTAGTGGGAGGCTAGATAAAGTAATAATAGCAGTGTTATATACATGGTTATATACCACTGTGACATTGACACATAGGAGCAGCCTATAACCCAGATTTGGGGGATAAAAATGCTTCCTGGAAAGAAAAAGAAAAATGTTACTGTTTCAAAGACAAGAAGATAACAAGGCAAAAAGTAAAAATATAAAAAATTTAAATGTAGAAGGAAAGAGAGACAGGGCTCCAGGCAGAGAATGGCATACTGCACAGACCCAAAGGCATGGAAGTGTTTTAGAGAAATGGAACCAGATCACTTTTGCTTAGTGAGGCAGGCTTTGAGCTGTAAAGGGTAAAGGTAAAACTGAGGAAGAACCTGGTACCTGAGAGCCAGGGGCCATCAGTTATGCAGATCTGCAAAGTCCTTGTAGGCAATCTAGACATTTTCTTGAGTACAGTTGGGAGCTATTGATTTCTTTCACCAGACATGGTCTAATTTGCATACAAAGAATTACAACCACATCAAATATGGCAGCATAGTAGCACTCTAAGAAGGCAGGAAGGTGAGTTAGCATGCTGTTACAGTAAGCTGTTCTTTCTGATGGCTAACTTCTCTACCAAAAGAAGACATTTTGCCCTAAGTGAGCTCTATGTTTCTTAACAAAGAGACTATTCTATCACATCCCACTCATGCTACTGTAGGGTTGCATCATAACCTGTTGAAATTAATGACCAGCATTTCACTCTCATCTTTCAAATTATGTCAGTTCTAACATATTTTGAGAGTAAAAAATAAATAAATAAATTACGCATAGTGCCTAATCATTCAGATATTTTTTGTTGTTGTTGAAAAGGTGATGAGCTTGGGGGTTAGTTACATAAGTAAGGCAATAATTATATTTGTTTTTAATCATTATTACCCCATTCCTCTTTATCTCCCATTTACACCCCCCCATTACAAGTTGTAATGTTCATATCCAACATATGGCTAAAGACCTTAAGAGAGACCTCTCCGAAGCGGAAATACGAATAACCAAGAGGCATATGAAGAATTGCTCACCATCTCTGGCTATAAAAGAAATGCAAGGGCTGGGAAGGTGGCTCAGTGGTAGAGCGCTTGCCTTGCATGCCTGAGGCCCTGGATTCCATTCCTCAACACCACATAAGCAAAAAGAAAAACTCCGGAAGTGGCGCTGTGGCTCAAGTGGTAGAGAGCTAGCCTTGAGCTGAAGAGCTAAGCGAGCCCAGAGTTCAGGCCCCACGACTGGACCAAAAAAAAGAAAAAAGAAATGCAAATCAGAACAATATTGAGATTCCACCTTACACCAGTTAGAATGTGCATAATCAAGAAATCTAACAACAACAGATGCTGGCCAGAATGTTACCAAAGAGGAATGCTACTATACTGTTGGTGGAAATGCAAACTGGTTCAACCACTCTTGAGAGCATTGTGGAAGTTTCTCAAAAAACTATACATAGAGCTCCCCTATGACCCATCAATCCATTCAGATAATGTTTAATACATGGTTTCATGTGGTATTTTATTTAAAAACAGTCCTGGTGCCACTCCTATCATCTTAACTATTCAGGAGGCTGAGATCTGAGGCCTGCAATTTGAAACCAGCCCAGGTAGAAAAATCAGAGAGACCTTATCTCCAATTACCAACCAAAGGATGGAACTTGAGGCCATGGGAGAGCAGTATCCTTGAGCAAAATTTGAAACCAGTCTTGGAGTTAAGCCAGAAAGGAGAACATGCAACTATCATAAATACAAAGCAAAGCAAAAATAAAGTTTTACAATTGATGAGTTAATATATTTCTTTTTAAAAGATGAAATAAAGAACTAGTAGATTTAACTTAGAGGTTGTGCCAAAGGTAACAAAAAGACCCTCAAATCAAATGTTTTTTTTTTTAAAAGAAAGAATCAGAATGATGGTAGCAGCTCTCAGGTTAAAATGGAGCTGACTATACAAATCTAAAAGTGCCTCATTAGATAAAATAGAGAAGAAAATAGGGAAAGGTATTTCTTTGTAAGATTCTACCAGGGCTTTGAAAGCAAAACAGTTGGTAAATTTCACTGAATTATTATTAAAACTAGTTTGGAAGGAACAGCAATAATATGCCCAATAGACAACTCCAAAGTCTCTTTTGTCTTTTATTAGTTTTTTTATCCTCTATGTGGGTGCATGGATAAATTCCATGCTCACTCTTAGGTGTCCCTTCTTAATCCAGAGGTCAGTCGAAAGGTCATTGAATGGGGTGATTGTGTATTCGAACGGAAGGTTAAAGCAATCTTTAATTCCATCAGAAAATTAGTGATTGTTCATATTGCCATTATCTGGATTTAATCTTTAAGGATACCTGGCATGAATACTTTATTACTTGTGCTAGAATTTAGTTTAGGGATCCTGAACCTTGAGAAAGTCTTAAAGAAGTTGCCATCATAGTTCCAGGGCAAACTTACGTTCTGGAATTTTTAGCAAAACATTCCCACTGCCACCTATGGAAATGTGGAAGAGAAGTCAAGTACATGAGGGATTGGCTGTCTAGGTAGGAGACTTCCAGAAAAATATTGAGAAGGCTAGCTGCTTTCTGCTTGGTGTCTATGATCAACTGCTAGTAGACAGACTGATTAACAGAACAATTTTCTTAATTTTCAATTTAATTTGGGGGATTATAGCAGGGGATTATTATATATTATATACAGGGATTATAGCAGTCTTGCCAGTGAGTAGTTTCATAGGGTAAAGGTTCTAATGAAGTTATGAGAATGACCATGGAAGCCTTCACTAAGATTTTACAAAGCTCTCAGGCAGTGCCATGTAAATGCTTTCCGGTGGGTGGAGAGCTTCTAAGGCTGTGGCTGGCACAGCCTATTAAACAATAGACATTCAAAACTTTTGAGAATATCAACCCACAGAAGCACTGAAAAGTATCATGGCAGACATGCCGCACAAAAGACATTTGTAGCCATGACCTTGTCTACTAGAGTAGATGGCTGTTACAGAAGAAATGTGTAAATTTTTAGAAATGTCATCACGTCAAGCCAAAGAGAACAGAGAGAGTGGAAGACTTACATGCACATCAAGAGCTGTACATTTCTATGAGCAGGAGGCTAGAAGAAGGAAAATTAAAAGCTCAACAGTAGCAAGTGAGTTGCTTCTTACTACAAAGCAGGTATATCCCAGGCAGTGATGGTGGCAGAGGCATTTGCTACAGGTTTTCCCTGAGAGCACTCCTGGGTCCCAACAAAAGAGAGGATGACACATGGGGAAGAGGGTGCCATGCTGGATTTAACATTGCTACACACCAACATGGCCCCATGCTGCCCCTTTCCTGCCTTCTGAGTGAAATCAGCTCTTGGTGGTACACCGTGCTTAGCTGCATTGCGTGTTTGTGTACAGAAAGAAAATAACTTGTCTTTTTGCATCAAAAGTGTCTTCAGACCAAGAGAAGCCAGAAAGATAGATAGATAGGTAGATAGAGAGATAGGTGATAGACAGATCATAGATATAAAAAGTATATATCATAGATAGATAGATAGATAGATAGATAGATAGATAGATAGATAGATAGATAGATAGATGATAGAGATAAGTAGGTAGGTGGTAGAGATAGAAAGATGATAGAGATAGATAGATAATACATGATAAATAGATAGATGAGACCTAGAGAGAGATAGATCAATGATTATATACCATAGACTATCTACCTTCACTGAATATGGCACAAATGCTGAGCTTGATGTCATAATATGAAGGAGAAATCCAAAGGTCTTATTGAGGAGAATGTGTATGGTTTTCAAAAGGTAGAAATAGAAATAATTGTGGCAAATGGAGATCCTAGACTGGTCACCATTTGATTTCAGGGAAAACAACACTAAATAATCTTTGCCTCTTGTGTCATTCAAATGTGTGGGCACCTCTCTAACTCTTCTCTTAAAACCTAAGTGGGCTTGGTATTGTTTCATCAATGGGGAATGCCAGAAATGACCTTTGAACATGATGGAATAACCTTGGGTGGCATTGGAGTAAAAGAAATGAAGAGCCACCAAGCTTCTGTCTTGTTCAGCAGCTCACTCAACCAAATGACTTGATTCATAGTCTAAGTCCACAGGCCACTGGAGGGACAAGTCGAAGCCACATGTGTCGTTTCTTCAGTGTCAAAATTGTCTTATGGGAGGTGCTAACTCTGACTTTATAGAGTGATTTTAGAAAACATTTTGGATCTATCACAATGTTATTTAAAATTGGAAATTGTGCCTATTTTCACTGTATTTGATGTCAGTGCCCTGCATCTTGTGTATACACATCTCTAATTTGGGGAGGGAAAGGGAAAAAAACCAAATGCTTAAAGAGGGATACAGGTTGATCCATTGTAACCATGAGATATACAGGACAGTAGGTTGAACATGAACTTGACAATTTAGGTGGTGGGGGAGGGGGGGAGTATAGTTGTGGAGGTGGGAGGAAAGGGATGGTGGGGGGAAAACAAAGGAGGAGGCAACAATGCTCAATAGGAAATGTACTCATTACCTTGCTCACGTGATTGTAACCCCTCTGTATAGTATTTTTACAATAAAAATATTAAAACGAAAAACTGGAAATTGTATGAAGCCAAACAAAGAACCAAAAGAAAATCACACAGGGGCAGAAAGCACAATATCTCAGTTCTGGCTGCTTCAACAAAGAAATTATTATGACCATGTTTGCATCAGTCTCTGCATAAGAAACAAAAGAGAATTTTGCTCTAAGATGTATTCCATATACATTGTTGGTTATTTACTTCACTTAGAAAAACATTAAATTTGAATTAGTAAAAAGTATCTTTATATCCCTCTTCCCCAAAAAAGGGGGGAAAAAGAGATGTTTGTAACTTCAAAAATCAAGGTATTAAGCTGCTTAAATCCAGTGGTTTTATCTGGATTTGTTCACTTTGAAAAATTTCCCAGCATCCTGGAAAAAATCTAGTATAAAAATAACTATGTAAATAAATATTTGGAGAAAGAATCAAGGAAGCCTTATATTTAGATAAGATAAAAATGGAGAAATTAAGTCAAGTTCTACATGATAAATTAGATAAAAGTCAAATTCAAATGACAAATGAAAATTTATCATTAACTTATCAACTTATAAGGTCTTTAGTTGAATAGTCATTTTCCTAATTGGTCATTTATAGGGGGCCATTAAATAAAACTAGCAATATAATGACACCGCACAACTTATAGTAATAATGCCTAAATATTTCAGATACCACTTTAAGTTAACTACTTTAATGCCCTCAGACTTCCCAAAAACAGAGGAATTAAAGTTATGCTCCTAATACAGATGGTTTAGCTGAGAAACAGAGGTCAAAGAACTTGTGTGAATCATGCATATTTATGTTATTGCTTCCACCTCAAAATTACTTGGAGAGAGCATAAGAAATATATAGTAAACACTAAAAATAGGGTGCTCTCCAAATATGAGATGTAAATTAGAAGAGAAAGTCAAGACTTCAAGGTATGTTGGGAGAGACTTAGAGCTGAATCAAGGTACAAGACAGTTCATGAAAAGTGATGCTCCTTTCCCCAGCAGAAAGGAAAGCTATTTAAGGTATAAAAGGGTTCGCACACTTACTTACATTCCAGGAGAATGACCTAGTTTTTCTAGATGCTTTAGCTACCAAGAAGACCCAGGAAGCGAAGTTTTTCTTACTCAAAGTTATAATGATAAAATAAAGAAAACTTGAGGAATTGAAAATGGACTAAGGAGAGGGAATGAATTTGTGATCAGGCACTTAGTATAATCAATATAACTAAAGCAAATGTCAAACAGGAAGCCAATGACAAGAATCTGGATGATCTGAGTAGCAACCTGTGAGAGAGTACTTGGAAGATATAGCTGAGTATCTACCTGTCCCAGACAGAGGCTGTTTGCTTGCTACCCAGACTTCCCGGGACCATGTGAGGTGTAGCAAATGGAGAGAGAACTTTTGAATCCTGTCCTTCCTTCTCAGTTTGTGAGATCAGTGTTCAAGCTGTTATCCTGAAAGCACAGACTGTGGCCTTTTTCAGACACTGCATCTTTTGGAAACTTGATTCTGCCAACCTCCAGGAATGTGCTAAATCAATTGCTATTCTTTACAGATTATCCAGCTGGAGGTATTTTATAACAGCTGGGAAAATAGAGTAAGTAATATTTATATGAATGTAGATTAATTTTTATTGTACAGACAAGGTTTATAGAGAACAGTTAGATGCTATGTTTTCAGGTTAATAGCAATATACATCATCAGATGATAATGTATACAGTCTCCAAGGACAGGAGCTGAGACTATCTTTGACTTCTATCCTATGCCTAGAACCATGTTCAGAGTTATGCTTTCAAAAAGTTCTTCATAACTGAATACATTAAACTTAATTCATAAAACTGCAGTCTCATAGAAATAAACAGGTAGGTATGGAAACTTTTTGATGTTATAAAATAGAAAAAAAGTCATTTACACTGGTAATAATGAATGAAATCACCAAGAATTATAACTTGAGTAATGTCTTATCTAGGTACATATATTGTGAACTCCTAAAAATTAGAAAGAAAAATAGAGAGAAAGAAAGAAAGAAAGAAAGAAAGAAAGAAAGAAAGAAAGAAAGAAAGAAAGAAAGAAAGAAAGAAAGAAAGAGAGAAACCAAATTCAGTACTGGGTTTGATGTCAGGACTTTGTTCTTGCTAGGCAGATGCTCTACCACTTGAGCTATGCCTCCAGCCCTTTATGCACTGGTTATTTTTAAGATAATGTCTTGCTTTATGTCCTGTCTGGCTGGACTGTGATCTCCCTGCTTGCACCACCCTGTGTGGGTAAGGATGACAATCACACACCATTAAGCAGAGTCATTGTGCTAATGTCTTGTCTAGGCACATAAATCATGAATTCAGACCACCACATTAAGCCACTGATGGACTTGGAGTCTCTCAAACTTCTTTGTGATTAGGCTGGCCTCTAACCAAGATCTCTGCTTCCCAAATAGCTAGGATAAAAGGCCTGAGCCACTGTGTCCAGCCAAAAAAATTTTTATGCCAACATATCATTTCTTCTTTCTTGAATCAACTCTTTTTATAATGAAACTATGAATAAACTATAAATAAAAGTTTCATATATATATATATATATACATATCATTTTAGTGTTATCTTCACATTAGCATGCAACATAATTTCTATCATTGCTATTTTCATTCAGTTCACCTGAATGGTAGGCTGGGGTAGCTCATACCTGGTTCACACTTTTCTTGATGACAAAGTCTTTTAAAAATGACGATAATAAAGATCTTCCATTTGTTTGTTAGTTGAGTTAATCTGATTGTAGCTACTAATGTTCCACTATAAATGCTATTTAAATGTTGGGCTTAGGTAAAGATATAAATGGATATGTCAGAGATACTGTAACATTCACTCAGTGATCTCTCTTGATAGATGGGGCTGGGAAATTCTACACAGTTCAATCCAAATTTCAATGATGGCTATGGAACTATCTACACAAGAACCAAGACACTTTATGAGTCTGAGCTTTATAGAAACCTGCTCCAGACAAGTACACTAAAGACCTGAGTGAAGATTATTGTTCCTTTACACTTTTTAACAATTCTTTGCAAACTATGTTTAGATAAACTCATCTGTCTTTGAATAATTCACCCAGATGCATCTATCACTGGGATGTTGGGTTCTCTGCCAAACACTTTGAGAAAGGGAAATTCATTTGCATGTTAAATATATTATATCTGCTAAACTTACTTTTTAATTGTATTGACAGAATTTTAGCAAATCCTTAAGCACAGCAGCAAAGTGATTACTTAAAGAGGTAGAAAAAAACCTGTATTATAACAAACATCAAACTATTCTTAGCTGGTTGCAGAAATAAATCATATTTTAAGTAGGTACTTCGTTAGAAAACATCTTCCAATTCTTATGTTGAAGGACTGAGATAGGAGTTTTATCTTTCTTCTAATTAGGAATGTAATAATATGAATTATGATTAAGAAAAGCCATATAATACTCTGAATTTCCATGAGGTTTCATTCTGTCACTGAATCACTTGCTTCCATTGGTCACAATCCATTGATAATTATTATTTTTGCTCTTTACCTGTAATTTTGTATTTTTGATGTACAACTCTTGTTTTCTCTATAGGCTTTCTAGATTTATAATGACACATCTACAGAAAAGGGGATGTAATTTGCCCTTCCCTAACAAAGGGGGCAATGTCATTCTTTCTGATAGAGGCATAGAATTCCATTGTGTATAAATACCACATTTTCTTGATCCATTCATCTACTGAGGGGCATCTGGATTAGGTCCATATCTTAGCTATGGTAAATAAGGCTACAATAAACACAGTTGTGCTGGTAGCTTTAGTATGGTCTTGTTTGTGATCATTTGGGTAAATGTCTAAAAGTGGGATTGTTGAGTCATAGGGGAGCTCTATGTGGAGTCTTTTGAGGAACTTCCATACTGCTTTCCAAAGTGGTTGAACAAGTTTACACTCCCACCAACGATGTAGTAAGGTTCCCTTCTGTCCACATCCCCTCCAGCATCTGTTGTTATTAGAGTTCTTGATTATAGCCATTCTAACTGGGGTGAGATGGTATCTCAATGTTGTTTTGATTTGCATTTCTTTTATGGCTAGAGAGGTTGAGCATTTCTTCATGTGTCTATTGGCAATACTTCTTTCCTCTTCAGAGAAGTTCCTCTTTAAGTCTTTAGCCCACTTATTTATTGGGCAGTTGTTTCTTTGAAGATTTGTTTTTGGAGGATTTAATTTTTGAGTTCCAGGTAACTAGGGATACAGGTGGACCCATTGCAACAATGAGATGTACAAGTCGTTATGTTGAAAAATGAACTTTACAACTTTGGTGGGGGGAGATAGGGTGGGGGGAGGTGAGGGGAGTATGGGAAGGGATGGGAAGGGGAAACAAAGAGGAGGCAACAATGCTTGATAAGAAATGTACTCGTTATCTTGCCCATGTAACTGTAACTCCTCTGTATGGTATTCTCACAATAAAAAAATAAAAGGAAAAGAAAAAGAAAAAAAGAAAAGGGAATGTATAGGTATTAAGTAGTGCTGATATATCTATATCACTAAATATTTAACTATAGACAGAGTTGTCAATTATATGTTCCATTTAATAAGTAAAATAATCTCTATTAATTCTAGCAAAGCATAATAAAAATAAACAGCTACCATTAATGACTCAGAATCTTTCAGAATGATCCAAATATTCTCTTACACTTGAACAAAGAAATTAATGTTTGATTTATCTTTGCAATTTTCACGTGATTTTTTTTACAAAGTTTCACAATCATACCTTTTTTTGCTGGTACTGAGGCTTTGAACTCAGGGGCTGGGTTCCCTGAGCTCTTTCACTCAAGGATAACACTTACCACTTGAGCCACAGCTTCACTTACTGCTTTTTATGAGTAGTTTATTGGAGATGAGAGTCTCATAGACTTCCCTTCCTGGGCTGGCTTTGAACCATGGTCCTCAGATTGCAACCTCCTGAGTAGCTAGAATTATAGGCATGAGTGAGCCACTAGCTCTCACCTCATTCATATAATTTAATGATATAAGTACAGAGGAAAAATGACAGAAACAGTTTTGCTAAATTCATGAATGTGTGACATAACTTTAGGGAAAGTAAATCAACCATCAGAAGTTAGTTAACTACCTTCAAACACCTGGGTTTGAGAATAGGATCAAACATAGTTGAATACACATATGTACATCTGTTTTATTAGTAGATGACAGTCAATCTTCTCATGTTGAGTTGTAGCCTCTGAATCTGTATCCTTTCAGAAGTGTTTGAATAGGTAGGGCAGATGTTGTACTTCATGAAGTTAAATAAACGTGCACATAAGCAGTGAGCAGGAAGCTATCTGTGATTTAATAATCATAGTTATATATCATTTTGTTGCTTGACTGGTCAAGGTATCACTAATACTTGATGTTTCTAGATAATGACTTTCCAAATTATCTTTAAGTAGTTGTACAAAGAAGTTGCCATTTAAAAAAGAAGCTTATGAATACCATGCATCTTGATCCATTTCGCCCCTTCCAACATTCTCACCCATCCTTCCCCAACCCACCCCTTCCCTCACTCTTGATACAGATAGTGGTTTTTGTTGGTACTAATGGAAAAAAAAGAGGTAAAAATGAAGACGTATTACCCAGAGGCTTAGTATTAATGAAATACAAACTCCAAAGCAACAGTGTAAATTTCAAAATGGCTAGTATTCCTTATTTGAGATATCTGGGAGAGATGACATTGTATAATTACTACTTGCTGCCTTTGCTGTCCACATCTCTGCCACTCTCTAGTTGGGCTGGGTCATCTGGGAGACATTTGTAGGATAAATAAAATTTTCAAAATAGAAAAATGCTGACACATTCAAAATGGGGGCCAAGTGTTTACTGTGAGCTGTGGTTATTTCCTGTGTCAGGTGTTTTGCAGTTACGATGGCTTTGTACATTTGCTGGGCTCATTGGAGTCACCCTGAAAAAAAAATCTTCCTTTCTCAGCAGCTGCATAAAACATCTTGACCTGTAAACCTGTTGTGTAGCACAGCTTCTGAGTCTTCTGCCTTCCATCCATTTACACACGGAAGCAGCCTTCAGAGGAGGCTCTTTGCTCCCTTTGAGCTTCAGTTGGCCTCATGCAGTTTTAACAAGATCCCCGAAGAACTCCATTCCAATAGATAAAATAACGTGTGTGTGTGCACATCTGTTTTATGAGAAGATGAGAGTCAGTGCTAGATAATTTAAGGGGATTTAAACAACAGGCATTGTGTCATGCTGAGTTTTCAGTGTAAACAAAATACAGGCACATTTGAAAACTGTATACAAGAACAATCCAATATTTGGATTGTAAAATGTGTCAAACCTTTAATTGGAAAACTACATGACAAAAATGTCTATGACCTAATTCCTGGATACACATAAAAATTATTTTTTCCACCTAAGTCTCTCTTCTCTTTTCTGCAAGATATTAAGCTAATAAGAAGAAACTTATACTCAAGAAGATTCAAAATGTTTCCATCCATCAAAGTTGACTTCGTCTTTCACCACTAAAGAAGACATCAGCCAGAGAATATAAAAGGTAACTAGTTAAACAGTGGTAGAAATTTCATGCATCTATCACTAATTATACTTAGCCTCAAGAATTAAGAGACTTTTATGGGAGAGAAAAAATATTTCCCCTTTTATAGACAAGATAATTAATAGAAATGTTTTATTTTTCTCATTGTTATCATAAATGGAAAGAAAACATGGCCTTTGTTGAAGACCTTTTCAAAAGAGTTGAACATATCTTAGGCTACTAGGATATCTTCCAAGGATATCTCCCAGGATATCTACCAAGATAAACTTTCAGCAATGTTAGATCCTTGGGATGGGTTTGTGGCCAATTCCTATAAATGATTCCCATGAAAGAATTTTTGTGGCAAAATCACAGCGGGTTCAAAATCGCAGTGAATGATTGAAAAGGGAGAAGCTAAGCTTAAGCATGCGTGTATATGTGTATGAATGTGTAAAACAATTGATATTAAGGCTGTCTAAAATTATGAGAAAAAGACTCTGACCCTTACTCTTTCTACCTCCAAATAAGGCTGAAGAGATTGAAGTTGGGAGACAAAATAAGAATTCCTGGGAGAATCTTCGAATGGAACTCGTAGCTTGGCAGAGAATGACAACCCATTTGTGTGAGAACTTGGAGAGGATCTCTTACCTTTGGAAGTGGCAGAGCTTCTATTTTGGCATTCCAGATTGCACAGGCAATCAATCAAGGGATAAGATGTATCCAGGTGTAGGATGCAAACAGTCTGGTCCAGGATCTGGAAGGTATTCCCTAAACATAAGTGGAAATAACCACCTTGTGAGCTAACGCGTGCTGTGCTCAGTTACCCACAAATTCCCTTTCAACAAATCATCTAGGCTTCATAATTGGCTGGAGTTCCAGAACCTCTTTCCCTTGACAGGAGGCAGAGTACCAAAAGAAGTGTTGGAAGGACACTGGAGGAAAACAAGCCTTTTCTAGTCTTGGTGTGCTAGTTGAGCTGTGCAGAACAGTGCAAAGGACATCCAATAGACCTCTGTTTGGAGAATTAATTAATACTGGTATAGATTCTACAAATTTCACAGATGATCCAGAGATATTCTGCCAGAAAATGTTACAGTTTCCCCTAACTAGGTTCTCAGGATGATCCATAGTAATCCATTCTACCCAGCAGCCATCATTGGTACCTTTCTGTCAACCATTTTTCAGTACTGCTGCAGATTCTGACTGCCAAGTTACCAAACGTAAGCCAGATCTATCTAGTATCCACTCAGCAAACACTTTTTATCATCCAGTGAGCTGCACACATACCTTCTCAAGGATGATTGAATCCCTCCCTATCATTGAAGGACATTGTCTTCCATGTTTGTTTTTTCCTTGATGACTTTATTAGCCAGCTCTAGCAGTCATAGCAAAATACCACATAAATGGTTGGCTTAAACAGCAGACATGCATTTTTAAGTAGTTCTACAGAATAAATATCCATGTCCAAGGTTCATGTATACTTAATAGCTGTTAAAGGCTCTCCTCCATACTCAAAAGACATTTTTCATGTTAGATGAATACCCTACCTCTATGATCGCCTTAAACTATAATGAATGACTTTAAGACCTTACCTATATTATATAGTCACATTAGAAATTGGGTCTCTAACAGAGAAATTTTTAATGGAACATGATTCAATCCATATTCTTCTAACACTCTCTTACATTTCCATTTAGTAATTTATTTATTTACTTTTCAAACAAATAGACTTGATAGACTTGGTTTCATAGTTAACCTGCATTTATCAATGTATTCAATCACATTCAGACACCTACCTCAAGGCACGTTTTCCTTAACTGTTTGAATCTTTATGACTGATCCAAAGTCAAGTCAACATGGAAGCCATCTATTACATAACTGATCTGCAGAGACTGATCCAAAGTCAAGTCAACATGGAAGCCATCTATTACATAACTGATCTGCAGATAGGATGACTGGAAATCTGTAAGCCTACATTCCATTTGCCTACTACACACTGTAAAAAGATTGCCTAAGGAATGAGATTCTCCAGATGCCTCATGCTCAGAAAGAAACCATCATGTTAGAACTTCTTTCACTGATTAATCATGGCAGAATGACTTACCCCCTTCCTGAGTTGCCTGAACCCTCTGTGTGTTAACAAGTTGCTTGGTGGCCAAGTCACTGAAGGAAGAACACTAGGAGCCCATTATGGCCTGCTGGTTTACCAGGTAACCTTTGCCTTCCACACTCTTTTAAAGGGAGATTAATAAAGGAGCTCATGTATAGCATTCCAATAGCATTCATTTTTTAATATATTTTTATTATAAAGATAATGTACAGAGGGGCTACGGTTACATGAGTAAGGTCATGAGTACTTTTCCTAGCAAGCATTGTTACCCCGCTCCTTTGTTTTGTTCCTACCATCCCTTCCCTCCCTATCTCCCCAATTTCTCTTTCATTTTGATCATGCAAAACAGGTTCCCCCATTTCCTCTCTCCACATCCACCTCCCCTGTCACCTAAATATATACTAAGTAAGGTATGATTTCCATGCACTGGCTGATCTTATATAAACATTACTTATGAGAATCAAAACAATATTTCTTCCTTTTTAAGAACATGTTCTTCCAAGAGCAGTGGTTCTATAGATGAGAGACCCAATTTTGAAGATATGAGGGTGCAAATGCAAGTTTAGAAGAGTTGGTTTACAGTGGAAGTCCCTTCCTGAGGAAAGGGTAAATTGCAAGAGCAGGAGAGGGGCTATGTCTGGGAGCTAAAGAGGTTGGTGGAGAGATGAGGCAGTAGCTTAAAGGCAAAAGATAGATCTGACAGAACTTCATGTCTTACATTGGTTCAGCAAAGTGAGAAGCGCTGTGAAGGAAGAAGAAACAGCCAGGGAGAAGCTGAGGTAATCTCTTCTGAAAATAGTGATAAAAACAGGGAAGGGAATGTCTATGTTAGGGCACGAAGGGGTAACAGGAGGGACATAGGGAAGAAGCAAAGATACTGAGGGTTGAGATCTGAGGATCATGGTTCCAAGTCAGTCTTGGCAGGAAAGTTTGCGAAACTCACATCTCTAACCACCAAAAAGACAGAAGTGGAGCTGTGGCTTAAGTGGTCCAGTGCCAGCCTTCAGGGACAGTACCCAGAACTTGCATGCACACGTGCCCTCCCCCTCCCCCCAGACCTAAAAATATTTAATCTTCATGAATGTGTTTGCTATCACTCTCTTTTATCCTTCTGCCCTTTGAAAAATCTATGACAGATTTTTGTCCTAGGCAGGAAATATATAGGTACTAGTAATTCCATCTCATTGTGTAAGGGCAGATTGCAAAACCAAGTTGGAGATCAGATATCAATGAAAACAATACCGTAGGTGTGGAGAAGCTTTTGTAATGTACTTTTAAATATAACAACCAAATGCTTAAATGAGATGGACAAGTGTCAGGGGATATGACATGCCTTGGTCTGTGCTTTCTTACATGAAGCTAGTCATGAATTTCCACCATCAACTGATCTTATGTGTGTCGAGTAAGAAGGATGTCAGAATCACTGACAGAGACCTATAGAGAGACAGTAGCCACAAGAATACAGCACTTCTATTTGGCCATCTTGTCCTGCACCATGTTATGGAATATGATTGTCCTTGCAACATTATACAGAGCTTTTCTACTCTTGCAATATGGTCTCTGTGTTGTTTTCAAGACCAAATTTCTACCCATCACCTCAAGTCACTTAACTGTATTCCTCTTCTGTCGCCCATGTCTGAGCTGCTTTCTTGGTGGTTGGAATATTATCCTAGTTGTTTTAACAATGGTCTAGAAACTGAAGTCTTTTCTTTGTTTCTGTCTCCCATCCTTTCCTCTGGGAATGCTTTTCAGTCATTCCAGGCTTCTGTGGTCCCAAACCTCCCTGGTTCATGCACACTCCTTGCCTATCTTCATAACGTGCTATCTGTGTTAGCTGAACCCTCTCTAGCTAGGCTGTAATAGAATAGTATAGGAAGGTCATCATTATTCCACCATCTACGTTTTCCTAGACTTCCAAGTAAGGTCCTGTTGACGCTTCTAACCTATGTCACGATCTGTGAATCCACCCCTGCAGAATGACAGTTTAGTTGGCAGATTCTACAATTCAAAGTGTCCAAAGGCTGAAAATCATTCTGGAATTCTCTGTATGCTAGGTAATTTGGGTTTCACTAGTTTGGTCCATAGGTAAGTGAGATCTGACCCTGTGTTTTGAGACGTCTTCCTCTAGGAGAAGAGCAGCAAGGTAAATAGCCATTACAAGGAAAAGGATACATCATAGTGATAACAGGTTGATATAGAAGTTAGGGCACCACAGTTTCGGTAAAGAAGGTACTAGAAAAGGCCAAATAAAAATAAAAGTGGGTTCAATGGGATTGTCCATTGCAGAAGTCAACTCTAATGCATTGGCTTTCTTGGTGAAGATTAAAAGATAAGAAAATAAACTAAGGCTCACAAAAAAATCTGTTAACAATGAGAGAGGTCTTTCCTTCAGCCTTATAATATATATCTGCCCTACCCTGTTGGCTGACACCTGTAATCCTAGCTACTCACAGGGCTGGGATCTGAGGATTGTACTTCAAAGTCATCTTCTGTAGGAAAGTCTGTTATATTCTTATCTCCAATTAAGTACCACCAAAAAAAACCAGAAGTAGAGCTGTGGTTCAAGTAATAGAGTGCTAGCCTTGAGCAAAAAAAGCCCAAGGACAGCACCCAGACCCTGAGTTCAAGCTCCAGGACCAACACACACACACACACACACACACACACACACACACACACACACACACACACACACACACACACACACACACACACACACACACACACACACACACACACACCCTCTTGCTTGAAAAGGTCAAAGTGTGGAGGTGTTCTCATCATCTTCCTCTACCTCTTCTCATCCATGCACCTCCCCTTGTGTCAAAACCTTAGGGCAGTGGTGTTGGGCTGATCATTTGGACAGCATTCACTTCGAACTGGGGATGATGTGTCTCCACTCCCAGAACACTTTAAATTTTTCCTTTCCCTTTTAAGCCTCAGCATCCTCCCTTTTCAGCTGAAACTAATGATAATGGTAATGTGGTAGCTTGTGTAAAGGGGGCAGCAGTGTGGCACTGATACGTGCAGGATACATAGTAATTACTAGTTTCTTTTTCAAATTAGGGTTATTGAACAGATGTGCAACCAATTTGTTGAAATGCTCTTCAGATCAGACCTCTTCCCAGATTCCCAGACAATAGAGCATCTTTTGACACTAATAGAGGTCCAGGAAGATCGAAAAGCCCCAATCTGCAATTGCTTACACTTGCCACATTTTACATCACTGTGATTTTGCATGTGCTGTAAAGTTGAATTGTTACAGTATAAACATGTGGTTGGTGCATTCCCTAATCTTCCCTTTCCTTCCCAAGTGAACCTGCACTTTTCTTTCCTTTTATATATCCCAACACCTGTATTTCTGAAATTATGTTAATGCTGTATCATATACTTTGCATAATATTTTGCTACACTTATGAAATAGCACATTAATTACTTCAAGTGTCTTCATATATAACTTGTATTTCATTTTAAATCTATATTTGCATTATACTTTTATGCCTACTTATATACATATATATCAGCAAACATACATATACGGCTACCATAATATATATATGGATATATATATATATATATTTGTTTGTTGATTCCATTGTTTGAAGTCAGGGCCCTGTACTTAGTTGGCTTGCCTCCTAATGGCTGAATTCTACCATGACAGCCACATCTCTAGCCCTTTGTTTTTGCTGGTTCCACTTTGAAGATGGAGTCCTGTATACTTTTCTGCCCAAATTGGCTTCAGACTGTGATCCTTTGGATTTTAAGTTCCCAAATAGCCAAGATGACAGACATGAACCACAAGATCCTGGAATTAATAAATATTTGAGTAGGGGAAAAACAAATGACTGGACAAATAATTGAGATCTGGTATGATTAGGAAATGATGATGGGCACGGTTCTAGGCCAATTTGGAAAGACAAATTAGGAATTGCTTGTTTGGTAACTTGACCAACACACTAATAATTGACATCAAAAATAATATATATTCAGAATTGTGAAAATTTAAATTCATGAACCTTACCTACAGGGTTTATATATTAATCTACTTTTTATGTAAGTGTAGCTGTGATACAGAATTCAAGAGTTCAAGAGGAATCCTATACATGTATTATACCTATTTACAATATATAAAGATCACAATTTAATCCATTTGTATAGCATTAGGAACACTAGCTATAGTTGCTAGATTATTATGAGGGACCAGAGATCTGAACTCAATAACTATATACCTGAACACCTATTTTATCAATGAGATTTTCTATTATTGCCACTCTCTAGTTACATTTTAATGACTTACTATTCAACTAAAGCCATAACATCTATTATAGATTAAGATATTTTATGTGTGAATGACTTTAATGAAATAATTAAAAGTGCTGCCTAGATGCTTTTTTCTGCATATCTTGTCATAAAATTCTTCTTTTGCATCTTTCTCATAAATCTCGGTGCTTCAGATAAAATGTACTGGAAAGGCGAAAATGGATGCCCTATTAATTAAATGAATAAAACAAGACACAATTTGAATTTAGCTTAATAAGCAAACCAAAGTGAAGGCAGCTGTATCCCATTAGCTTCTGATTTTCTGCAAAATGGAGGGGGAATAGGAGACAAGGAGGAATGTCTAAAATTGAGCAGCTTCTGGTTTTGTTGCTATGGCTACCAGAGGTTTTTTTTATATATATATATTTCACTGGGTTGGCAAAGAAATAGACTGTTTGGGATACTTGCACTAAACACTCATATTCACAAAAATGGAGTTGCCATTTGACCACAGGCCTTCAGTTCCTTCACAGACTTAAAATATGGCTGCAAAAGTTAAAACAAAAAAGAAAACTCAGGTTAGCTCACAAACATGAAATCCATTTCTAGTAGCCAAAGGAAGGGAATCCATAAATCTCTACCAAAACACAAACGCAGAAGCAGCCTGAATCATTTCTGTGCTAGCCAATTGGATACCTCAATCAAAAGACAACAATTTTGGGGTGCTATTTTAAAAATTTGATAAAGGCTACACAGAACGGGGTAATTGTCTTAATGAAGCACCTTTTCTCAATCATGGGCTAGGTCAAAGAAATTCCTCCTAGAGAATATACCTATTCACCATCATATTGAAGAAAAAATAATCCCAGTCAGAGGGAAGATACAAGTTGTTGCACTCCTGAAAAGTAAACAGCAAGGTTAACTGTTACTTCTTCCATGGATCTCAGCAGCACCGTACTGAGTTGATTAATAACTGTTTACAGTTTTGGAGAATCATATCATAATCAAAGGGAAAGAACACTTATTGAGAGAACAGCTGGAGGTGTATTATATTCTTTTGGAATTGGAGCCAATACTACCTCCAGCCTATCATTAGTTTTTATGACACAAACATCTTCCCTTTCAAACCAGAAGACTAAACAGCCAAGTAGAAAAAGGCTGTAAGTGTTTGGCATGAGGAAGAGAATCTAAGGCAAGGTGGAAGGGAGTCAGACACAGAACTCAGAAACCTTATCTCTTTAATATTATTTTTATCATTACTACTACTATTAAGTAGTTGGACAAAAGGGTTGCAGCATCAATTTATGCACACAATGTTTATATATGCATATATTGTATATAAATATATACACATATATGTATGTCTATATGCATATGTATATATACATATATATGTATGTATATTTGTTGTGCCCCTGCCTTTGCTTCTTGGGTGCTGGGATTACAGGCATATGTCACCACACCAAGCTGATTCTTAGTTTAGCTTTATTGTTTTCTAATTCTTGTTCTCCTAAGAACCTCGTTTAAGCAAAGTGTGGTAGAATGGTCCAGGCAATTACCCTAAATCAAAAGACCAAGGCAGGAAGGTCATGAGGTTCAGTTCAATCTATGTAAACATCTGTCCCAAAGAAAATAAGACTAAGAAAGGTATTTTGTGGTCACATTTCTTGATTTCACAGTGTATTTTCTCTGCTTTATTTGTTCCTATGAAGATATCTTTGACTGGATCAAAATTAGGGCTAAAATTATGTTTATGTGACTTTCTTGTTTCCTGATTCTGTATTTTTTTGTGTTTTTAGATTTCCCCACTACACCATTAGTTATTTAAGAAGAATATCTGTTTGAACCTATGAATATGTGTTATCTTATTATGCTTTGCTAATTATCAAGAAATATTAAAGAAATGTTGCAACTGTAATTTAGAAATAACATGTAGGCATTTCTCTTATAGGAAAGTTATAATTATTCTACTGATATAGAATTTTTTAGCAGCAGGCTTTCTACTTTGATGACATGATATTTCTATGTGAACTGCTTCCCAACACCAGATCATAGGGGAATTTAACTGAGTCCAAAATTATAACATAGAAAAACAATGAGAAATGGAGATCTAGGGCAATAATTTCAGTGCTTCTAAAGCAATAGCTGAAGCAATCTTAACACCAAAAATGTTTACTTTCTCTTTTCTTTTTTTACTTCAGAGCAGCAATTCAGTGAAATTAAGAGAATAAGTAAGGCAAACCTATCTTTCGTTCTTGTGTGTGATGTAGTGTGTACTTGTGTGTTTATGAGGATGTAGTTGTTTGATTCAAATGAAGCACTAAGTCACAGAAATCAGTAGATGTTAGTATTTCTCAAAAAATTCCATCCGGTGTGTTTCAAGCTAGTGCAAAAGCCACCAACAGTTCAGGCCTTAGCTCTGGTGGTGCTCAGAAACAAGACAGATGCATTTATGTATATTTGTATGCATGTAGACATATATTGTTCTATATATTTTGCCTGTCTTTATTAAAAAAGTAGAAGTACTTTAAGTTCTTATGAACATAAACTTCATTGACAGTGGACAGTTGTGAGGTACAAAGTCTCGGAAGCTTGTGCTTTCAGGAACACTAAGTAGATTGGCATGAAGGATAAAATCACCTATCAGTTTGTCTTCAACTTTTATTGTTGTACTGGTGCCATGGCTTGAACCCCTGGCCTTGCTCAAGTCTTGTCACTTTACCACTTGCGCCTCATCTTCAGTTCAGCTTTTAGCTAGTTAATTATAGAGCGAGTCTTATACATGTCTCTACCATGGCTGGCTTTGAACCACATTACATTCCTTCAGGTCTGAGCTTCATGAGAAGCTTGGTTTACAGGTGGGAGTCACCAAACTCACCACCACTTTTGACCAGCTGGGTGTGCTTTAAGTCTTGGAATTAAGTGACTGTCTTTAATGATGAGCAAGGAAACGTAAAGATGAGTTTAAATTTTCCAAATAACATATTGCACAATACATATTCCTAAAGATATTTAGGAAATACAAATTCCTAAGATATTTGGTACTTCATTAGGTGAGAAAAACACAAAAGAGTTTGCCACAGACTGATGGAGGCCATTTCCTATCTTACTATCACCAATGAAGATTTGGATTATTTCACTCATTACAGCATGCTACTGATAAATCTACAGAAATGCATGATTTTATTTACTTGTCAAGTATTTCTTCAACACCCACTGAATGGAAACTTGAATTAAAAAAAAGAGCTGGATCTATTCTTTCAAGAAATGTATTGTGTGAGTACAAGAAGATGACTGGAGAGAGGAACGGTAGGATAATCCTAACATTCAATGTACCTATGTGAACATGGAACCAGGTAACCTGAAGAGACGGGCAGAGTTGAGATGGAAGGGGGGAGAATGATGGAAGGGGTCACACTGATCAGGATATATTGTACTTATAATTGGTTGACATATAGAATTTTTGTATGACTACCTAAAGATAATAAAAACTAAAATAACAAATATATTTGAAAAAATATATTCTTAAATATATTTGAAAAATAGCATTCTTGAAAACCATGTGTGTATAAAATGTGAATTTCCATACTTAGGACTGTTCTCATTTCACCCTGAGAGACAGAACAACTTGCAAAAATTTAAGCATGTTAAGAGCTTCAGAGACTGTCTCCAGAAGGTTGCCGAGCTACAGAGTTGATTCCTTTGCATTGTGTATGCACACTCATTCTCCAACCCATTAGAGTCCTCTACAAACATAATTTATTTAAACAGAATAGGGTCTTCTTCAGAGGTTTGGCTCAGAGCTTCTGCTTTCCTCTCATAGAATTGTTTGTGGGATCATACTTTTTTCCCCCCAAATAGAAAAGTGAGAAACTGTAATTTATTCCCTATGAGAGAGGACCCAATAGAACTTATAACTCAAATTCTTTTCTATGCTAGCTCAAATTTGATATGCTGCTAATAGGAAGAAAAATGGAAAATTATTATGTTGGTCTTAACATGCAGTTGGATATTTTTGGTTATTAGACTGAGCCACCATCACGGCTGTTCAGTTTTTCCCAAGTAGGAAGAGGGAGGAAATAGACCCAGTTCAACAAAGGACATCATAAACTTCAATCAAATGTGATATTAGAAACGTTAGGCAATCAGTATCATCCTTAGCGAATCATTCCTCCATGCTCACCTGTCTGGTGTCATGCTCTCTCTCCGTGAGAATCTATTTTGGTAAAACCACATGCCCAGCCCGAGAAAGATTGATTGACACTAAAATGCCATTGCAATTCAGACAAATGAAACTTGGTTCTGCTCCTATTGATCTTCTGATCATTTTCCCATTGCTTGAAGGATGAATCTTGTCAGATTTCAGAAAACACCATTGTTTTAGACGGACAGAAAGCCGTTTTCAGAATGTGAGCTCAACAGGCTTTATTATCACACTTCCTGCCTGACAGCACAGGTAGTATTTCTTTCAACTCACTAGCATCTGACTAATATGGAACACAGGCCAAACTACAAATGCTAAAGAAAGCCCGAGGCTTCCACAATGCCTGCCTAGGGTTAAGTATTCGAGACCAGAGCACACTAGAATTGTGGGCTCTTTGCTGAGAGCCAGAGCACATATAGACAATATGCGCAAAGAAATCAAATTCAAGCAAAAGGCATTAAATGTATTGCTGAAATATTGGAATTTTTATCACCATGAAATGCACATGGTCCTGCTTGAACTTTAAGTCATTATACTTAACCTGACTTTACTTACTAAACATTTATGATGAATCACTCAATCACCTCAAATCCAAAGAATCAGGGGATGAAATGAGCGGAAACAAATCTTTAAACCATTACTATGCATAGCGTCGGGACGTGCAGGGGGAAAGACAGAAGCCAGTATTGTTGGCTCAAGATTCTCAAGAATCCAGAAAGAGCTCACTCCTATTTGTAAATTCATCAATTCACTTATATTTGTTCATTTACTAAATGTCTTATATTTGTTAATCATTATGATCATTGACATATGATCAAGACATTTATTCTAATTGTATAAAAGATTGGTTTGCTCCACATATATTTCATCCTGCCAAAATTCCTATTGATTGTCTTCATTCTAGTATTCAGTATTTATAACTGTATTCATATAAATAGACTTAACTCTTCTCTCCTAGAATTTATTTTATGCAACTGAACCTTTAATCATGATTACGTGTTTATGTATGTATGAGCTTCTAGAACTATTTAAGTATCTTGAGATAAATTAATGAATATCATTCATTTATATTCTATTAGAATGAAATTAATAACATAATATGTTGAAAGTTGACAGTAAAACTTCTCATTTCTTTTTGTTTGGCTGGGGAAATGCAAGCTGATTTTTAACCTTCTCTCATTATTTTGAGCTGTGTACCATGACATAACATTTTATAATTGTGATTTATATTACAATGACTCTCTCTTGGCAAGGGATATGGCTGGGGTGTAGTTATGTATTTTATCTAACTGTCATATTCCTGACTACATTTTCCTAGGATCTTTTTGATCAACACAGCTTTGTGAGGAAGTGACACAGTTTTGTGAAGTAAAACAAGGTTGAGGAGAGTTCATAACATTCCATAAATTGTTCGAGGTTATTGAAGAATTCGTGAAGGGACAACTTGAACATTTTCTTTTATTGCTGACAATCTAGAAGTGGCCATTTTTCTGTGAATATCAGTTTTGGACAGAGTGAAAGCAATACTTTACAAGTACCTTGAAATGCTCCTGAATTTTCAACAAAAGCTTTGCTGCAGCTGTTTTCCACTTCAAATCCTAAGTGTCTGCTGAGACATAAACTTTCACTTGAAAAATCTGAGACACATTCCATCTCTCATATATTCGTATTCCTAATGCATCAAACAAAATTAACTCCACATAGACAGATTTGCACATAACATTGGAAGTTTAGGTTCAATGTCCTAAGGACATTAAACTATAAGGTAAATGTATAATACTTAATCCCAGATGCTTCTTTATCTTTTATTAATCTACAGGAACCCCAAGAGCCCTAAAGTGATTCTTAGGTGTGAACATGAATATCTGCCACACAGCGTCTCTCTGGGGAACAATAAATGAGAAATAGCAGGAGAAATAAACTGAATTGAATTGAAAGTCATCATGAAAAAGTTAATAGTCAAGCTGGAATATGTATAAGTCTTGGAGATTTTAGTGCTTATCCTAATAATACATTGACATAGTCCTCAAACAATAATAGCATTGGAATGGTCCTCTAGAGTTCAACAAAAACCAGCATTGCTCTAATAAGTAGCAGTCTGTATTACTTTTTTTTTTTGGTCAGTTGTGGGGCTTGAACTCTGGGCCTGGGCACTGTCCCTGAGCTCTTCAGTTCAAGACTAGCGCTCTACCACTTGAGCCACAGCACCACATCTGGTTTTCTGGTGGTTTATTGGAGATAGAAGTCTCAAGGACTTTCCTGCATGGGCTAGCTTTGAACTGTGATCCTCAGATCTCAGCCTGCTGAGTAGCTAGGATTACAGGCGTGAGCCACCAGTGACCATTTCTGTGTTACATTTAAATGTTAATGAGGAAGGCAGAAATTCTTGTATTATAAAGCATCTTGGCATACAATGTAAATTTTGAAAATTTCTTTTTTTGTATAGCAAACCACATTGTTTCACCCAACACTTTCAATAATCTTCACTGATTCTTCCATTGTGTTTTATGTACATAGGATTTAAGACAGCTATATGTATGTTTGCATATGTATATATAGATATATAAAATATCATTCTATAGGTACTTTTACTCTCCTCCTCCTCCATCTTCTGCTCACGATTTACTTCTTCCTGCTCATCCTCTTTCTCCTGCTCCTTCTTTTCTTCTCCTCTTCCTGTTACCTCTCCTCCTTTACCCTCCCTTCCTCTTTCCCTTCCACCTCCCTCTCTCTTCCCTCTTCTCTCTCCTTTTTCCCCTTCCCTTGATCCCCACCTCTTCCCTTAATACTCTCCTCTCTTTCACCAATAGTCTTTTCTTTCACTACTCATTTTCCAGGTGTCATTTATGAGAGAAAATATGGGGGTACTTGTCTATCCTTCTAAGTCTGGCTTATTTTGCTTACCATGTTCGTCTCTAGTCTCATCCATTTTTCTCCTTCCCTGTCCCTTCCCTCCCTTCCTCTCCTCCTCTCCCCTTGTCTTCCCTCCTTCCCTCCCTCCCTCTCTTCTTTCTTTCTTTCTTTCTTTCTTTCTTTCTTTCTTTCTTTCTTTCTTTCTTTCTTTCTTTCTTTCTTTCCCATTCTCTTTCTCTCCTTCCTTCCTTCCTTTCTTCTTTCCCTCCCTCCTTCCGTTCCTCCCTCCCTTCTTTCTTTCCCTCCCTCCCTCCCTTCCTTCCTTCCTTCCTTCCTTCCTTTCTTCCTTCCTTTCTTCCTTCCTTCTCTCTCTCGCTTTCCTCTCTCTCTCTCTCTCTCTCTCTCTCTCTCTCTCTCTCTCTCTCTCTCTCTCTCTCTCTCTCTCTCTCTCTCTCTCTCTCTCTCTCTCTCTCTCTCTCTCTCTCTCTCTCTCTCTCTCTCTCTCTCTCTCTTCTTCTTCCTTTGCCAGTACCGTGGCTTGAACTAGACTCTGTCCCTGAGCTCCTTTTGCACCACTTCCAGCATTTCCTGAGTATTTTTATTGGAGATAAGAGTCTCATGGGCTTTCCTGGCCAGGCTAGCTTTGAACCATGTTCCTCAGATCTCAGCCTCCTGAATAGCTAGGAATTACAGTCGGGAGCCACCAGCACCTGGCTCCATCCATTTTTCTAAAATACCATGATTCCATACTTGTTAATTGCTGAATCATATTCCATTATGAATATGAACTATATTTAATTTATCCATTAATGTTTTCATGGATACATATAAATCTCAGAATTTGAGAGGTACTTTCCAAATTTATGTATTAACTATTTTCTATTTAGAGATGCTAAAGATATATCAAATTCCAAACATAATTACCAAAGCAAAATTAATTACAAATAACAAATAGTGGCTTTTCTGCTATTTCTCTTGAACAGAAACAGTTATGTAATTAGCATTTTGTGAACAATTATTAATTATTAATTATTATGCACACTTAAAACTTGAGTATAAAAATAAGGAATATAGTACTATGAAAATTAAGTTGTTTCCCATTATTGTCAAGAAATAGGTTACATGAATAAGGATAGCATGAGTTATAGAAAATTGTATTTTATTTCACTTTCTATGACTTTCAAGCCGATTCATATATATATATATGAATATAGTATATTTTGCACTATATTCAATAATCAAATGTTACTATTTTACTCCAATTATTTTAGTTTTTAAACACTTTAATTTTAAACAAAATGTTCAATAAAAGAAGACAGCATGCAGTATAATTTCATTTTTTGTTCAAACAGGACAAGCTGACAACTCTGCCACTGATGTGACAGCTTGCTGTTAAAATGTAAATTTTCTTCTTCATGCATTCTTCCTGTGCATTACTTTTCTCCATAAAATGTCATTAAGAAAATTTCTCTGGCCAGATGCCAGTGGCTCATGTCTGTCATCCTAGCTACTCAGGAGGCTGAGATTTGAGGAAAGTGGTTCAAAGCTACACCAGGCAGGAAAGTCCATAAGACTCTTAACTACAATTAACCACCAGAAAACTTAAAGTGGTAGAGCACTAGCCTTGAGCTGAAGAGCTCACAGACAGCATCCAGGCTCACAATTTAAGCTCCAAGACTGATAAAAAGAAAGAAGGAAGAAAGAAAGAAAGAAAGAAAGAAAGAAAGAAAGAAAGAAAGAAAGAAAGAAAGAAAGAAAGAAAGAAAGAAAGAAAGGAAGGAAGAAAGGAAGAAAGGAAGGAAGGAAGGAAGGAAGGAAGGAAGGAGGAAGGAAGGAAGGAAGGAAGGAAGGAAGGAAGGAAGGAAGGAAGGAAGGAAGGAAGGAAGGAAGGAAGAAAAGTCCCTCTGTTAGTAAGACAGAATACATAAAAGCTGTTTAAACAATGATTCTGGCATTAAGTGGTTAAATCATTTTCTGTTGGATATCTCAAGATTTTACTGTTTGTAAAAACTTCACGGACTGTTAATACATTTAAAGATTCAGAAATATGAGTACTGTTATTACACAGGAATTTTATTGACCAACTTACTTATTTCTACCAAAAGAGAGGTCATTTAAAATATGTCTATTGGTCTTCAGATTTATATTTCAGACATATTCTGGGAAGAAATTAATATTTACCTAATTAGTCATTTGTACACAAAGGAAGACTTACCTATTTGTATAATTTTTTTCTGTCATTTCTGCAAAAGTTTAGCATGGGTACAATAATTCCTTTGTCCTATTAGAAATACTGTCTTTGAGCAATCAAGGCTTACATTAAGAGCTTTATTGAGGATAAATATTATCTAAAATTCTATTAGGACCTGTCCACTTACTTTCAAATACCCCAAATTCCTATCGGCTCTGTCTGACATAGTTGCAATCTACACAATCTGCCATAAATGAAATTAGACAATCAATGGAGCTTGACATCGGAATGAAATCTTTCAAGCTAAAGAACCCCAAGTGAGATTATTCTATCCTACATGCATGGGAAAGTATTTTGACTTAGGCAAGGCTAAATTATACTGGTCCAAGCTTGGGTGTTCCTATGTAATGTTGGTTTTAGTTATAGTTTAATTCAAATGCAATTATGCCTTTTAAATGGGAAAAATCAGAATTTAGAAGACTGAACACTGTTTTCCAAGAAAGTAGTGTATTCCAGATGGACAACAGACTCGTCCAGATGGCATAATATGTGTTTTATATATTTTGACATCTGCGAATAAAAACAAAACTTTACTTGTTATCAAATTAAGTACAGAAAAATAATTTCCAAATGTCATTGTGAGAAAAAGAAAGTTATAACTGAGCTACTTCTCTTGGTAGAATTGAAGGGGAAAAGAAAAAAAAGTAGAAGAGATGGTGGGAGAGGATGAGGGAGAGAATTTGTACAAAATCTTGTTATATTTCAATTAGCACAATTAAATCTTGAGAAACAATAGCTTGTTTGAATGCATGTTTTCTTTCCTTTACTTTTTTCCTTTTACAAAGCATCAATAAACCTGCAATCTCAAACTGACAGAAGAAATATACCAGAGAGTTATAAATATAGATTAGATGTTCAAATTCCCATGAGCAAGACAGGGTATTTAGTTTTCTGTGTCTTTCTATATTAAATATTCTGATTGCAAGCACATGTTGAGCTATCCAGAGTATGCCATCATTAATTGTCTCCAATATATTGTGATTAAAGTAATTTACAGTCTCATGAATGCCCAGAAAAGTAATTGGCTTAAAATATTAAAATGGAACAGAGTTGATAAAGTAACCACTTGAATGAAATTTACATTAAAAAATAATGGTGAAGCTTATTAACTACTTTTTATAATAGAAAATGTTTTCATTCGGTTCCCTTCAATAAATAATAATTTTCTTTGCCTTTAGTTAACACAAGGTAATTTAACTCTTTGGTTTTCCTTGGACTCTTTTATATTCCACAAAACAGATATGTAGTTGCTCCTGAATCACTTTATCATGGGGGAGAAGGGGTGTGCTGGTACTGAGGCTTGAACTCAGGATCTGGGGACTCACTGTACCTTATGTTTTACTTTACCACCTGAACCACAGCTTAGCTTCTTGGGGATTTTTGCTGGTTAATAGGAGATAAGAGTCTCATGGACTTTTCCAACCAGTCTGGATTTAAACCGAATCCTTGGATCTTCATCTAGAATCTTCATCTTCTATTATCTAGAATTAAAATCATGAGCCACTAGTATCCTGTCCATTTTATCTTTTTTTTGATAGCCAACCTCCCACTACATACATGGAAGACTGAGATTGCTTGTCATTGCTCTGTAAGAAAATCTGTATTGTGAACTTTTTGCCTCACAGAATAAAGTGATTTCATTATTTAGAGGTAAATAATTTTACAGTGTTATATGTCTCCCCAAATGGCTATATTATTTTTGCTTTCCCACCTTTTATTGCTTCACATTCTTGACAGGTCATGATATACAATATTAGCATTGCTTTGAATTGTGTCATTGTAATGGAGTGTCATGGTACCTAATTGTTTTTATTTACATTTCCCTGATGCCACAAAATGCAAAAACATTTTCTTATATTTGTCTCCATCTGTATATGCAAAAGTAATCCTTTTTGCCTAAATTGCTCACCTGTCAGTCACATTTTGATTCAAATGATAGAATGTCTATTATAGAATGTCTATGCTTAGATGGATTAAACAATTGGAAGACTTATTTTTACATTTAAGAAGTCCTAAGGAAGACTGCCTACAGAGATGAAAATTTTCAAGTGCACAATGACACCGTGAGAAGCCATGTTGTGTTTATTTTGAAGACTGCTTAGGCCTATGTTTTCTAATTTATCTTTTGCCAACTCCTTGAAGAAATGATCATTGTAAAAGTTGTAGGTGGCATATTCTGACACATTAATACCTAGCAAATGAGACTTTTCTTCATTTCTTGTGGGTCCCTTTTATAAAGCTGGTGAGGATAACTCGCCCCAAATTAGTCACATCATTGCACCTGTGACTTACTAACAGCTACGGTCACTGGGAGACAGAATGTGATCAGCAGGCTAAGATAAGATGATCAATTAAGCTGCTGGCTTCTGCAGTTCTGTTTTGAAAGAGGAAAAGGAGGGGGATGAAGCCTGAGTTGCACTTTACAATGGATGATTTATCAAACATATGGTTAATAAGGTTGAGAAAGATATGAAGTGTATGTACCAATAATTGAATATTGAGGACACCTTGAAGGTAAAATGTCTTCTAACAGAACAAAAGGTTCAAAGACCTGGTTGATCTTCACAATTCTCAAACTCACCCTCTTTCCACCCCAAATAATTAAGAAAGGATGTGCTCATCTGTACTGAAGAATCAAACACTTGGCTTTAGACCAAGAAAAGAAAGCTGATATTGTATCATCTGCAATTACATCAGTTACAACCAACCTGTGTGTTTCCATTTCCTCTTATTCTTTAATGGCTCATTGTTACAAATGTTAAAAATCTTAGTAATCTGGGGGACATTTTTGACACATATATAGTTCCTTAAGGCAAAACTAAAGATGAGTAAAACATCGATTAGATGTGTTTTACCAATAAAAAAAAAAGTGGATCGAACACAAACCTGTTCAAATGAATTTTGCTTAAAGGATAGGATGTCAGAAGTGTACAGCTGGCCATTTCTGTGGATAATTGAGATCATCCCTTGTTAATGGGGGGCGGGGTGTAGGAGGAGGAAGGGGGAGCATTTGAATCCCAGACTCCCTGAGGAAAAAAAGGGGGAGTTAAAGGCAATTTTGAAAGGCTCTTTCTACAAATGGTGTTTCACCTAAAGCCTATCTAAGCTTTAACAGTCAACATGAATTTCATTTTGCTTCTTGAGCATGACTGCATCCTGATAAGTTCCCCCTTGCTTCCGCTCCCGGCTCTCTGCTGTCCTTTGCGATACTCAGCATGAATGGCATATCGTTTCTCCATCAAAGTTTCCCTTTTCAAAGTGGAATAGCTATCTCGCAAACTAGGTGAGCACAAATAGAAGTCTACAGACTTTCTCCTTCCTAGTTATTTTTAGTAAAATAGTGCAAAAGAGATATCCCAAGGGCCTGCCATCTGTATTTCAATGGCTGCTGAACGCTTTGGTTTGGATCTGGAATGCAACTTCTGGGGAAAGTAACCTGATCAAGAGGGCTTCCGAGTTCATCAATGGGCCAGGTGACCACGTGCTGATACTTCTGAACTCACGTGCCTTGAACCAAGACTTAACCTTTCCTCTTTTAAATTGTTGTCCACAGGTATTCTTGTCACTGCAAAGAATGCTGACCAGCAGAGTCCAGTGGCATATTCCCTGCTATGCGCACTCCTCAGCAAGGGCAACTTGGAGAGCACTCACATCTGTCTTTAACATCTTGAGCTAGGACTCCCACCCTAGAAGACAGCCACGCAGCAGTCAACCACTCATTCCCTCCATCTCCGTATCCCAGATATTGGATGAGGTAAGTGACCAACTGAAGGGAGACCTCCATCATTGCAGCACTGGAAGAGAGAAGGAAGGGCAATGCTCTTAAAATACAGACCTGGTTATCTGCTTAAACACAGCCAGCCCCTCTTGCGTAGCAAAAAATGGGTCTAGACAGATTTTCTGTTTAAATCTTTTGAGTTTAAAAATTGAACGTGAAGGGTAGGGGGGAGTGTAGTTGTGGATATGGGAAGGAAGGGATGGTAAGGGAAAAACAAAGGAGGAGGCAACAATGCTTGATAAGAAATGTACTCATTACCTTGCTCGTGTAATTGTAACCCCTCTGTACAGTATTTTCACAATAAAAAACATTTAAAAAAATTTGAGCATCCAGGAAAATTCATTTCTCTTGTTTCTTAAAAGGGGGAGGACAAAAAAAATTATTGACCTGTATTCTTGTGATGAAAATTTTATTTTTAAATTGAAAATAAGTCTTCTCAAATGTTTGTGTGTGTGTGTGCAATAAAAGCTTTACCAAACAAGATTTCTTTTTCTCTAAACTATGAAGGTACTTAAAACCTTAGAAAAAATTTAAAAATGCAATGGAAAAACTTACCTTATTCTGCAACAAAAAAAATGGTGAGGAAACATTTCTTTCCTTAAACAGACCCCAAAACCAATTGTGGTAAAAAGATGAATTGTTGTTCTGGATCATTTACATAGAAATCATCAAGTTTCTCTATAATAAAAGACACTGTGGGGAAAAAAATCTAATTTTTTAGTGAAGACTAAGTTATAGGAAGCCAGACACTATTTCTTTCATGCATTTGTTTCTAACGCATTTATAAGATTATCTCTTTGTTGCTTTGTATGTCCCTCCCCCACAGTATAACCCCTGCTTTCACTATATTTGATGTCAGTATAACTTGTAGAGGAGATGGGGAAAAACAAATCGTTTAAGGATACAGGTGGACCTGTTGCAACAATGAGAAGTACAAGCTGTCATGTCGAAAACTAGCTTTACAACGTTGGGGGGGGGAGGCGGGGAGGATTGGGTGGGTGGGGGGAGGCTAGGAAGGGATGTGAAGGGTAAACAAAGGAGGAGGCTGCAATGCTTGATAAGAAATGTTCGCATTATCCTGCCCATGTAATTGTAACCCCTCTGTACACTATGTTCACAAAATAAAATAAAATAAAGTAAAAAAAAAAAAAAAAAGAAGCCAGACACTGGTAGCTCATACCTGTGATCCTAACACCTCAGGAGGCTGAGCGCTGAGGACTGAGGTTTGAGACCAGCTCAGGCAGGAAAATCCATGAGAGTCTATTATCTTATATAAATTACAACAATAAAAACAAAAGGGTAGGTAAGTTCATATTAAATAGGTTTTTTTAATGTGAGAATACCGTACAGAGGAATTACAATTACATGGGCAAGATAACGAGTACATTTTTTATCAAGCATTGTTGCCTCTTCTTTGTTTCCCCTTCCCATCCCTTCCCATACTCCCCCCTCCCCTTACTCGATCCTCCCCACACCCCCCACCAAAGTTGTAAAGTTCGTTTTTCGACATAACAACTTGTACATCTCATTGTTGCAGTGGGTCCACCTGTATCCCTAGTTAAACAATTTGTTTTTTCCCTTCCCCTCCACAAATTATACAAACATCAAATACAGTGAAAGCATGGGTTATACCGTGGGGGAGGGACATACAAAGCAACAAAGAAATCATCTTATAAATATGTTAGAAACAATTGCATGAAAGGGAAAATAAAACATTTAAATAGTTATCTTGGAGTTCATTCCCCTAACATCAACTTATCTGACCTTTTCTGCTTGACTCAGACATATACTAGTTATTGCAAATAAGGAAAACCATAGGAACTATGTTTCTTTGGGCCTGGCTTACTTCACTCTAAATAGTTTTAAAAGACCTGAAACTGTTTTGTGCACATATTTTCAGAAAAGTACAAGAGTACTATGCCAATTCACAATGTTCCTCCCCCATTTTTGCATCTTTAAAGGATATCGTACATTTATTCTTATTACAAAATCAAATTATATTATTACCTTCTGATACAATACTGTGGTGGATTATCTCAGAAGATGTGCTGGTGACTCACACCTGTAATCTTAGTTTCTCAGGAGGCTGTGATCTAAGTATCAAAGTTTAAAACCAGCTCAAGCAGGGAAGTCCATGAGACTCTTATCTCCAATTAACTACCAAAGAGCCAGAAGTGAAGCTGTGGTTCAAGTAATAGAATGCTAGCTTTGAATGAAAAAGCTCAGGACCAAGGCCCTGAGTTCAAGTCCCAGAACTGGTAACAATAAATACATACATAAATAAAATATTTTAAAAATAAAGTGAAAAGAACCATGACAAGATTGTATGCTCAGTATGCTGAGTTACCTAGTGATGACAAAATGTAGAAATTATCAGTGGTTGAGGCACTACTATATAATTCTTGTCCTCTGGTTCACTTTCAGCAGGAGTCATGCAAGATACTTCCTTGGAATTATTTTGTGATTTCAAACTGGCCATCTACCATTGTGGAACTACTGAACCAGTAAGCTAAACACTGATGGGGGAAAAGAGAGGAAAAATTAGTTCCAAATGAGGCAACAAGGAGTGAGAGAATATTGCTTTTCTCATAAGCAAGTCCTTTATATGGTGCTTAAATAGTTGTTTTTAAATTGCCATAATATTGTTAATTGTGCTGTAAGCAGTATTTTATATCTCACCCTGTTTTTCCTGTTTAGTAAAGCTATTTCAATGATTTGTTAGCTCATTTTTCTATTAAATATTTTAACAAGAGTGGTTTCTTGACATCAGGGCGTCAGTCAGATGTAATGGAATTCTGCTAACAAGCCTCATAAAACTAGAGGAAACATAATAAATCAGACTTATATATTTCATACATAATAAGTTGAAATTTGCAATAATTAAGTATCTACCATGCCACAGTTGCGTGGGTGAAACATTTAGAGCTTGAATCACAGGGAAAAAATTGCCACTTATTTTCAGAGGTGATTTTTTTTTCTCTCTTTAATTAAGTCATCTGGTCTTTGGTGGCACACTGGCCATACTAATGTAGAACTAAAGAATATATTCCTAAGGGTAGCTGTTGGAATGGTGACAAGTTTTTCTATTTATTTGGAAAGTTGACTAAATAAACAGAAGCAATGTGAAGGAGTTTAGTCATGGCTAGTCAGGACATTTCACCAGTGCTACTACCATCGAGCCTTGGTGAAAAGATTGTATGGGAAATTCTATGAATTATTAATAGCTCTCTGAGCCAAAAATGTGACTGACACTTTTGCCTTAGGGACAGAAGTGTAAACAAGCAAAAAAATGACTGTAAGTGGTTATTTCTTTGCTTTTTCCAACGAATACTTTCTCTAATCCATGATTTTGAGCCCTGGAAACAAAACTTGATACTGATTTTTCCACAAGGTCACCTATAGCTAAAGAAAAACACACAGTATTATAGCATATAATGTATAGTGATTGCTTTAACACTGAAGAAGATAAGGAGTGGGAAGGGGCGGAAGGGAATTTTAAAGGAAGTGGCAGTAGTCTAGTTCTTGATCTGAAGCATAGCTTATTCCATTTCGTATGTGTATTATATTCTATACTTTTAAAATGAGGGTGCATGTGTTTATTTTGCTTGTTTTTATTGAAGAAGGAGAAACAAACACTTAATGGCTGGAATATTTTTCTTTTATAAGGAAAGAGTCATTCTCCTGAGCCATTTTCCATCTCCTCAGAGGGAATTTTAAATGCTCATTGGAATCTGTAATTTAGAATATATATTTTCCTCAACTGTTTTTAGCCCTTTCAGTTACAAATAAACCTTATGAAAATCTAAGTTGCATGGTAGCCATCAGATTTAAAATGTATAGTATAAATTTAAATAATAATTGTTCAACAACAATTATAGAATTTCCTCTATTTCTGATTCTATTTCGAATTTCTAATATTGTCTGTGGACCATTACATTCTCACTTGAGAGAGTATTTGTGACTAATGGAAAGAAAGATTATAAATTACATGATAAGGTTTCTGTTCCAATATAAACTGAACTTTGTCAGCCATGGACAAGTCTCAAGGATGAAGAGTTGAACTGTCAATCAAAGCAGTCAACTGAAACTTAACTTGTAGAAAGTTTAATCATATATTCTTTTAAATCTTACATCTTCAATAGTCTAGAAGACATTGGGTTGAAGGATATTCATTATTTTGGGTTTATTACCAAAAAGCATAATTCCACCCAACAGTGTGTGTGTGTGTGTGTGTGTGTGTGTGTATGTGTGTGTGTGTGTGTGCGAGCGCGCGCACAGGTACCAGAGTTTGAACTGGGGCCTGCCAGCTGTCTCTTAGCTTTTTCTTCAAAGCTGGTGTTCTTCCATTTGAGCCATGGGTCCACTTCTGGGTTTTGGTAGCTAAATGGATGTAGTAGTCTCACAGATTTTCCTGCTTTGGTTGCCTTTGAACCACAGTCCTCATATCTCACCCTCCTAAGTAGGTAGGATTACAGGCATGAGCTCTGGCACCCAGCTTATACAAATACTTTGTAAGTAGATGTTAGCTTATTTTAGAGTCATCATTTTGATAAAATATGCCATACAATAAATATTCAATTATTACAATAATGTACTGGTTAAAAAGTGTGTTTCACAAAAAAAACTAGGACATATAGAGAGTCAAGAAGGTAGAATTATTAAGTAGAATATGAAGTAGGAACCAAATCCACAAAGAAAATAAAACCCCTGGTCCAGACCTTTTCCTATAGTGAATTTCCTTGCCCTATCTTGTCACAGATTCCTTATACATAAAGCCCAGGAATAAAATTACAAATGTTGGTTTTCAAACTCTACTCTGAGAATATTTAGAACCCAAAAAAGTGACATAAGGTAAGCCATAGTAGGACAAGGGAAATTGAATGCATGAGAATCTCACAGTTACAGAAGAATAATTCAATGTTTTAAAAGTAGTGTGTGTGTGTGTGTATGTGTGTGTATTTATATATATATTGCTTCATATAGGTGATACAAACTCTTGCTAGGGTAAAAGGACTCCTGTGGCTAATTTTTTAAAAAATACTACTAAAATATTACTGACATGATCAGCCTGGTTTCTTTTGTTATGTTGTTGTTGTTGTTGTTGTTGTTTTTTGGCCAGTCCTGGAGCTTGAACTCAAGGCCTGGGTACTGTCCCTGAGCTTCTTTTGCTCAAGGCTAGCACTCTACCATTTGAGCCATAGCTCCACTCGCACCTTTTTCTGTTTATGTAGTATCAAGGAATCGAACCCAGGTGTTCATGCATGCTAGGCAAGCACTCTTACTACCAAGCCACATTCCCAGCCCCTTTGATATGATTTTAAAGTGCAATTAAATTATTCTTAATACCTAACAATATTATTTTTACAAATTTTAAGCATATGTTAGATGTCTGATAGATTTGCAAAGCAGTGAGTAGGTTAGCTCATAGTTATATAAAGACTATATTATCTTCCCATATGAAATTTCATTGGTGATTTAAGAAATACAATTAAGTGTTTTGGTATCTTGAATCAAAAAGGCTTTCAAGTTTAACAAGATATAAATAGAAATCTTGCCTATTTCCTTACTTTCTATATGAGATAAACAGACTTCAAAAAGATTTTGTGACCAGAAATCAAGTTTATAATGTCAAAATCCTCCATACATTACTATAAACTACTGCTAGTTTATAATTTATTCTTGAGCTCCAATCTCTTCCTTTATACATGATGATAGCAAAAGGAATCAACTCTGAGGTATCTTACAATTTTTTGACTTTAAATCTTGATAAAGATCTTAATAAAATCTTCCAAATGCTTTAAGTAAAAAGAAGGGGTATAATGCAATGTTCAACAGATTCACCATGCAGTATTTTGAACAAACTAATAATAATCTTAATATATTTAAAGACAAAAGTTCAAGGAGCTTCTGAATTGAGGAGGAAAAGATGCCTAGTAATTCTTTCAGCTCTTTTAAAGTCACACTCTTTTTTTAAAGTTACTTTTACTCAAAGTATCAGGAAGCTGATACAGACAGGGTATATATAATTTCATCATTTTAAGACTCTCTATTGAGTTGCAGCTCTTAAATGAAATGTGACTACTTGTAGGTTTAAACTAATAAAGATTGACTTAGAGTCAATCTTCCTAAAATACAGGCTGGAAAATTTAAAATATAATTGAAATAGAGTTATATTTTAAGGCTGTCAGGAATTTTGTAAATTCTGGATCATAGTAAATAGAAATAGAAGCTTTGACAAACCCAAGACAAACATCTGAATAGCAAATACATTTGGAAGACCTTTAGAAAATGTGTCAGCAACAGAGACATGCAAGTGAAAGAGAGAAAAAGAGATGGACAGAAAGAGGTTCACACTTCATGTTATCTGAGTTTCATTATTCCTTACATTCCCATTTAATAGTTCTAAACATTTAAGAAAAGTCAGAGCAAATAGCAATTATAGTAGCATTCCATAAGGGCATCTCAACCTGCCTTCATGCTTTGTCTGGGTGATTTAGATGGCTACTTTTACATGAGCAAGAAATGATATGGTTGCTTCTTCAGCTAGTTAGTTCAGAAGTACTTGGGTGGGTGGGAGAGGGGAAGGGTTAATGTCAAATTTTAAAGACATGCACTGTCTGTATCGTTGCCCCTTACCTAACATTTGTAAGGTTTTCACAGAGAACATTAGGTTTCTAGTAGGTCACTGTGTCCTACTAAAATGGAAAGAAAAAATGTCAGTAAATAGGAAGATGTATGGTTAAATTTATTTTGAAATTTCTCTTATGTGCACATAATCTCTTTTCTTCAAGCAGCTCCTTAGCTGTCAGATGACAGTTATCTACCAGATGCTGCTCCTTCTAGACCTCTACCTGCTGTGTGGGCATGGGGAAGGAGCAGCCCTCTCTGGAGTTGGCATCTCCTTTTTGTCCTTTGCTTGCATTACCATACAAAGTAAATAATTCCATGACTGAATTTTAGCTTATCTTCCTAACGTCAAATTGCTTAATAAATCTGGGATGGAGAAGAAGTACTTTTTTATGTATTTAAAGAAGAGCATAGCTGGTGGAGCAATACAATCTGACATTGTGGTATCCTAAAGCTACAAGAATGTATTTTGTATTAATACCAAGCCAAAATTGGATTTATGATTTTTTTAAAAAGTACAAATATAGTAACTCCACATATAAAAATAGCTATTTTTTGCCCAATCCAATGGCCGTGGAGCAATTGAATATCCATATGTCAGAGAAAAAGAGAAAGACAGAAGAAAGGGGAAAACAGAGGGAGAGAAGAAGGGAGAGGGGGGGAGAAGAGGAAGAGAACTTGATTTATCCCTTATACCATGAACAAAATAACCTCAAAATAGATCACAGACCTAAATGAAAGGGATGTCATTGATTAAGAGGCACTATATTCATAAACTGCTTTGCTAAATGGCAACTCCTTTGTACAACTACTTAAAGAGAATATTAAAAATGCAAAAAAGAGAGAGAAAATCAATACTATAACACTGAGCAACCATAGGAGAAAATTATTTCATTCATCTTGGATTAGGCCAGAGGCTATAATGAGGAGCGAATTTTGCCCTCCTGGACCTTTGGAAACATCCGGCTATATTTTGAGTTGCTATGATGAAGAAAAGGTGCTGCTATTATTAAATGAGAAGAGGCCAGGGATTGCATGAAATGTCCCACAAGTCATTAAACTGCCACTGACAACAAATAATCATTGGAGCCAAAAGTCAATAGTGTCAACTTTCAAGAGACGCTGAATGGGAACAATGTTTTTTTTTTCAATAAAACGCTAAAAGAAATCTCCATACAATCAAATAGAATGGTAATTTGGACTTCATCAAATCTAAGTATGCTCTTCAAAACACACAATTAAGAGAATGAAAAAAAAAATTTACAGCACCAGGAGAAAAGCTTTCCAAAACACAGTGATGAAAAGATTTATAACCTAAATATACAGGATTGTCAAAACTTAATGAGTAAAGCCATAACCCAATAAAAATGAATAAGTAGTAAGAACAGGCACTTCATAAAAGAAAATAGACATGACAAACACTACTTTAAAAAATCTTCCATCAGTATTACTTTTAGTTAAGGGAGAATGATTCCATAATGAGTGGTGTCTGTATACCTATTACAATGCTTAACATTTCAAAGACTGACCATCTCAAATTTTGACTAAGTCATGGAGAAACTGGAACTCTGATATGTTGTTTTGAGAAAGAAAAATGATGTGAGCACTAGAAAACCTGATGGGTAGATTATTTAAGTACTACATAGGCACCTACATTGACATATAAGTACCAGGTATCGAACTCAGAGCCTGGAGCTTCATGCTCTGTAAGCACTCTACCCCTCGAACCCTACCCAATCATCTGGATTTTAGTTAGTTTGTTTGTTTTTCCGATAGAATCTTGAACTAGCATTTCCCTAGCTTTGCTCAGCTTGTGATCCTTTTGTTTGGCCTCTCTAGTATCTGGGATTACAAGTTTGCACCAACATGCTTAGCCTTTAAGCTAATATTTCTTAGTATTATACAAAGGAGAAGTCAAAGTATATTTTCACACAAAACTGTACTCAAATATCCCTGCAGCTGTATCTGCAAACAATCAAACTGGGAAAAGGAATAAGCTGTGGTATGTCTACGTAATGGAACACCTCTCAAAAACAATAAGGAGCAAATAGCTGGTGCCCTGCATTGTGAGGGGAGGGGAGGTAATTACGCTGAGGATGGCGGAGAACAACAAGTGTGCATGTGCGGTAAGTATACCACTGTTGAATGACATGGAAACATCCAGAATGACAGCATTTGATTAATGGTTATTTGGGGATGGGCAAAGTTTGGGGAAGAGCATTAAGGAGACTAGGAGAACATTACTCAGGGTAACGCCTGAATTTTTACGATCACTGGGCTAGCTCTGTCAGAGTGTGCGCATTTTAGAACTAATCAGTTTCTTTCCTTTAAATATATGTGGTTTATAATATGTCAATTATACCTGTGAAATGACAAAACAGATTATCTCTCTCTACAAGCCCTAAGGGCATCATCATTCTCAATTTATTTACAGCCTTGCAGAGTAACTCTCCTGTCATCTCAACTACTTGGGAAATAGAGATTAGGAGGATTGCTGTTGGAGGTGGGCAAGGCAAAAAAAAAAATTCAAGACCCCATCATAACAAACAGGCTGGCTGTGGTGGTATGTGCTACCTAGGTGATAATGGGAGGATGGAGGTCTGAGACAAGCCCAGTGCAAACAAATGCAAGACCTTATCCCTACAAAAATAACTGAATCAAAACAAGTTCTGGGGCCCTAGATCAACGGGTAAGCTGTAAACCCAAAGCAATAGGTTCAAATCTCAGTACTACCAAAAATAAATATAACTAGATGGATTACTTTTTCATGTGAATGGATTAGGCCATTGTATGTGTTTGTATGTTTCATTTATGAAGTCCAGGATTGGTGTAAGACCTCAGAAAGATTTTAGTTTGAACAAGTGAATTCAAAATTTTATGTAAAAGAATATAAATCTTAGTTCCTAAGTCACATAAGGTGGAAAAGCCCAGCTTTCTCTACGCTAGGAAAATTGCCATTGAGTGTGTTTCCCATAGGGCCTCTCTCACACATCCACATTACTTTGGTGAGCACGATCCTGTTGTAATTGCTGGTACATCTCACGCCTGAATAAAGAAGCCATGGGTAGATACTGTGTAACAACCAGAAGGACTATGGGTTTCATTCAAAATGATCCCCAACCCTTGTGAGCAAGGTCTATCGATACCATCTGCTCCACAAAGCAAGAGGCTGAGATCATTGCAGCTTCTCTCTCCTATGACAGCAGAAGATAAGAGGTACTGCAAACCATTTTGGGGAGCTCATGCTTGTGTTTCAGGTTGATGACTTTTCCGTTGACAATCAGTACTGCTGTGTGAACTTCCAACTGACTAATAGCTGATGCTGTTGGAGACTTGAAACAGTTTTAGGAGCAATGCAGAACAAAGAGCAGAATTTCCTCCTCACCCTGCCTTTCTTTACCAGCTTTCTACACACAAAATACTCAAGCAGGTGTCTCTACCATTCTGTAATGTGACTACTTAGGCATACAGTGCTAGCCCCAACCACATCTTTACCCTGTGACCATGGACGGCTATGTAAGTAAATATTATTTCATGGGATGGTTCCCGCTTGTATTTTGAGCTGGAAGAAATTAAGCTTTTTGGGGGAGATGGGAAGGGATGGGAAGGGAAAACAAAAGAGGAGGCAACAATGCTTGATCAGAAATGTACTCATTACCCTGCCCATGTAATTGTAAACCCCTCTGTACAGTATTTTTCACAATAAAAAATTAATATATATATATATATATCTTTGAAAAAAGAAATTAAGCTTTTCTCCAGGTACAATGATGTCACATCTTTAAAATACTCAAATGCAATTATGCAGCAATGACTCATTTAAATCAATAGTTATTTTTTTTAATGACAACTAAATTGTGAGATGAGAAGAAGAAAGAGAGTGGTTGTCCAAGCCTGATTTACAGAAGAAGTATTAGCATTTGGCAAGATACTCAACTCTATGAAACTCTAGTTTCTGTATCTTTAATATCAGAGAGATAAGGAAAGGAAAGGAAAGGCCAAAACTATTGCAAATTAAAAAGAAATGTTACTTGCCTCTGTTTTAAGAAAGAGTTGGTTGACTACTGCTCTATGCAGAAATACAAACTTCTATATAATATTTTATGAATACAGTACAAATTCATCATTCCTTCCTTTTGTTCTGCTTATTGTGGAATGGAATTAGATCTTGGAGCATGCAAAAAGCCAAGAGGAAGCATGTTTGCCAAGTCTTGGTGGGCATAAAGAGAGGTGGCACTCAGCCACTTGGCTCTTTGCAGTAAAAAGATGGAAAGTACCCATTGATGTCAGGGTCAAAAGTTAGAATTAACTGTTGCCATGCTAGTTAGTATGTATGTATAGAATATAAACTCACTTTACTAACATATATTGGTCATACTGACTCGCTTTGATGACAAGTTGAAGGTAAATAGAATTTTATTAGAATAAATGATCTTGAGTAATCAATTATTTCTGAAATACCTCCACTATGAGAGAGAAGAAATTTTGTTTTGTGTGATATTGGGGAATTAAACCGGCTTCCTGCTTTCTAAACAGTGCTCTGCCACTTGAACTAAACTCCAGTCCTTTCCAAATTTTGTTGCTTGAGATTGGATCTTAATAACTTTGTCTCTCTGACTTAGAATTCATGATTGTCCTACCACTTCCAAATAGGAAAAAGAATTTCAGTATCTATTTCCTGTACATATGTAGCTAATTTACACATATATCATATATTTATTGCAAAATTAGCTAAAGTTCTTCACCTTCATATACAATTTATCATAACTTCCATATGTCCTAATATGCCAAGTAGATGCCTGTTATTATAGATAGCATTAAACACATGTGTGTATATACATACATAGGTATCTATGTGTAATGTACAGGCATGTGTATATCTAATGTATCACAAGTAGACACACATTTATAATGAAGCTCATTTTATAAGTTAATAACAATAGATACTAATAATCACACTAAATAGCAAAATAGGATAGTTATAACAATAAGCCATAAGACAAGTTATAGGAATGTGGTTATCTCCCCAAATAATTTACTCCCTTTACCACATTTTTAGACTGTAGTTAATGGCATATAACTAAATACATAGAAAAACATACAGAGAATGAGTCATTGCTGTACATTATAGAAGCCTACCACTTATTAGGTATGACATCTACAATGAGTTCCTTACCTTTCCCTCAGATTTTAAATAATAATAACAATATTAATCATAATTTATTCTGAAGGATTTTTTAAAACAATTTGTTATATCAATTCTACAATAACAATAAGAAGTTAAAAAATAAATAAAACTGGTATGTCTCGATTCAAAAAAGAAAAAGATACAGCACAATTAGAATAGTTCCCAAGCAATTGTGTTTTCAAGGATGTTAGCCAATAGTTTCACAGGTGCCCAGGAGTGGTAATTATGGGAAAATAATTGTGCAATTAGGCTAATATGCCCTTTTGTTTTTCAGAACTTAGAATTAAACATGACAAGCCAGTGACAGTGAAGCAGTCTGAGAGCTGTAGATTTGATAATGATTATTATTTGGAGACAATCTCAGTATAAATCAACAGAGGATAAGAAAACATATAAACCACCAATGTCCAATCATTCTGTGTACACGTGTAAGGGACAGGCTTAGAGAATCCTAAATATACAGATTATAAGTAGCAAAGCATGGCTCATGTTACAAACAGGAAGTTTTACAGTCAATAGGAAGAAACTATGTATTTCATTTAAAGAATGAGGATTTCAGAAGAAGACAATGATTTAATTTAATATCTAAACATGGCCTTTGCTGGTCATTCTAGTCTTTAAGAACCCAGAATGTTAACTCTCTTGAAGTGATCAGAAGAGATTCTAGATAGTTAAATGCAAAAAGAGTTAAATTTCAGAAGACACCATTAAAGACATATGAATATTTCCAAAGAAGGAAGAACTTAGACAATATCATAACCAATAGCATGTTTATTTTTTTTACCAGTTCAGCATTATCCAATTTTATTTCATGGAGATTAGATAAAATCTGGGTTAGGCAGACAGAGGAAATGATAAGGTTAATTTAGGAAAGCATTTTGTTCAAGAAAATTGACACATAAAGCTCGCACATCGAATCTGTGCCAGATGAATGTCATTTGTGTCTTAGCACGCCATAGCTTTCCACATAGTTGATGATATTTTTGTTTCCTTTGTTTATCAATTTGTCCTGAGGATAGTAAATGCATTCTGCAAGCTGTGTCTAGGTTTTCTTTTTGAAGCTATGCCCAACCAGTTTAAGAAATTGGATTTACATTACTTTGAAAGAAAGATAACCTTAGCTCTATATAATGTGCTGAGCATATTATTTCAAATGCATATTTTACTTATTTGGCATATTTTACTTATTTTCTTTAATTGTGAAATGGCGTGCTCCTGGGTCTGTGAGATGCTCTCAAAAATACAAGATAACGAGTCCTGCAAGAGTCATTTGAGAGGCTGCATTCCACCGTGTCGGACTGAATGTGTCCAGGACCATTTCCTTCCTAGCTGGGGTGCCATTTAGATGCCTAACTGCGGATATAGTTTTTTGTGGTTGTTGTTGTTTAATCACAAAGAAGACATTTGGCCCCTCCTCTACTGCTTCATATTGAGTTGGCACTGAGAGCCATTTTTACATTGTCAGAAACAAATAAAATTTCAAGTTCTGAAGTTGAGCCTTAAAAATAAAAATACGGGAAGTGGCGCCGTGGCTCAGGTGGTAGAGCACTTGCCTTGAGCTGAAGAGATCAGGGACAGCGCCCAGGCCCAGAGTTCAAGTCCCACAACCAACACCCCTCCCCCCAAACAAGGAATCAATGAAAAATAAAAAAACAGAGGCAAACAAAACTCCCTTTTTGTTCTTTCACCAAACCTATATGGAAGAAGAAAGCACATTCCTTCTGACTCTAATTAAGCCCTCATGCCTCTCTGGCCTCCACTGAGCCTGACAAGCTGGGCCCTTGGATAAAATGAGATTAGTATTGGAAGGATTTGGAAACTGTAAAGCACCTGACAATTCTAAGACAAACACATGAATGTAAATATGAATTCTTCTATCAATGGCATGAAATCACTACTAGATACCTTAATAGGTAATATGTTCTCTTTCTATTATTATTTACTAATCCTTTCACATGGCCTAGAATATTTTCAACTTATTCCATTGGCATGGAAAATTCCCTTACTTCTTTTATTTCAATATATATATTGGCCATATCTCTATCTATGTATCTATCTATCTCTATCTATCTCTATCTAAGACACTATTGTATGTGTTGGAATATAGAAATGGACAGAAATATTTCCCTTAGAATGCTTCAGTTTCTATCCCACTCAACCCTCAATTTCCTCAAAGAAAAAATAGAAATATGCCCCTGGCACATGGTGAGCTGGGAAAGTGCAAGATAGGACAAAGATAAGTTGGCAAGGTAAGCAAGCTCTATCAAGTGGTCAGTCTAGATTCCATGGTGACAGGGCTGGGTTGCATTTTAAGTGTAAAGGAAGCAGCCAGTCGGTGATTTATAAAGCTTCATTTTAAAGAAATGAAATCCTCAGCCCTCATTTCCACCATTTTTGAAAACACTGCATATCACAAACAGAGAAAACAACAACACAAATTTATTGGCAAAGCTATGTCTTCCTCGGATTCAGTACCCATGCGCAGTGCTGGCAGGAATAGTTGCTATTATAAATGCCTGTTCTTGAGATAAACCTTGTTTAGAACCCATGGAGGTACTTTTCCACTTTCCCTTAAGAGAAAACAAGGCTCCCAATACCATGAATATGTTTGTTAATTTACTTTATTGTTATTATAAAAGTTATATACAAAGGGATTACAATGACATGAGTTGGGTAATGAGAACATTTCCTTTCTTTTTTGTCAGTTGTGGGGCCTGAACTCTGGGCCTGAGCGGTGTCCTTCAGCTCTTCAGCTCAAGACTAGCACTCTACCACTTGAGCCGGAGTGCCACTTCAAGCTTTTTCTGCTTATGTGGTGCTGCGGAATTGAACCCAGGGCCTCATGCATGCAAGGCAAGCATTCTACCAGTGAGCCACCTTCCCAGCCCAACATTTCCTTCCATACAGTGTCTTCTGTTCCCTCCCTCTTTCTCAGTCTCTCCCTCCCAACTCCACCCACGAGCTGTAGAGTTGATGTTCACCAGTGGCCCATGAACTCCACTGCTGCACTTAAAATATACAACGCTTCATGCGTGTCATCCTTGTGCAGGGGCTATACTAATCTTCTCCATACCCTTCCAGTTTTAGTATATGCGCTGCCAAAGCAATCCCCATAAATATGCTTGAGTGGTACTTCCATACTTTGTGATGTCAGGAACACACAACTCCAGTGTTCAGCCCACCAACAACGTTCTAAATTATTCCATCAACATGGAGCTTGGAGACTAACTGTATGTGTCTTTACCATAAGCACTGGGATAGGCTAGGTTTCCATTATTAGGCATAATTTCTATAAAGTTATTATAGCAAAAAGTATTAGTCTATTTGTAAAAAGAAAGTTATAGATTGTAGAACTAAGAAGAAATACCTTCATAAGTACAGGAGAACTTGATTGAAGCTTTGAAGATAAGTGAGACATCAATGGGCTTTGGCAGAAATGGTGTGTACCTAATAAAATCTATTTAGAGAAAGAGAAAGACATTGCTAGTAAAGGCCGTGATTCAAAAATCATGGCAGGTAAGGTAACAGGTAATATTTGTGCATTTGTGAGAATTATCCAATAAGGTGGAAGAACTGAAGCTACAGGAGGGTGTTCCCTATGAGCAGAAACAACATCCTTAAAATCTAGAAGGATCCATCTGTGTTTTTTTTTGTTTTTTTTTTAATTTAATTTTATTTTATTTGAGAACATACTGTACAGAGGGGCTACAATTACATGGGCAGGATAATGCATACATTTCTTACCAAGCATTGCAGCCTCCTCCTTTGTTTACCCTTCACCTCCCTTCCCAGCCTCCCCCCTCCCCCCACCCAATCATACCCCCCTCCCCCCACCCAATTATACCCCCCTCCCCCCCACACACCGACATTGTAAAGCTGGTTTTGACATGACATTTTGTACTTCTCATTGTTGCAACAGGTCCACCTGAATCCTTAAACAACTTGTTTGTCCCCATCTCCTCCACATGTTATACTGACATCAAATATAGTGAAAGCGGGGGTTACACTGTGGGGGAGGGACATACAAAGCAACAAAGAAATAATCTTATAAATGCGTTAGAAACACATGCATGAAAGAAACGAAAACATTAAAATACATATTTAAGGGTTCATTTTCCTAACATCACATTATCTGACTTTTTCCGCTTGACTCATACCTATACTAGATATTGCAAATAAGGGAAACCATGGGATCTATGCTTCTTTGGGCCTGGCTTACTTCACTTAATATAATTTTTTCCAAACCTTTCCATTTCCTAACAAATGGGGAAATGTCATTCTTTCTGATGGAGGCATAGAATTCCATTGTGTATATATACCACATTTTCTTGATCCATTCATCTACTGAGGGGCATCTGGGTTGGTTCCATATCTTAGCTATGGTAAATAATGCTGCAATAAACATAGTTGTGCTGGTAGCTTTAGTGTGGTCTTGTTTGTAAACATTTGGGTAAATGCCCAAAAGTGGGATTGCTGGATCATAGGGGAGATCTATGTGAAGTCTTTTGAGGAACCTCCATACTGCTTTCCAAAGTGGTTGAACAAGTTTACATTCCCACCAACAATGAAGTAAGGTTCCTTTCTGTCCACATCCCCTCCAGCATCTGTTGTTGTTAGAGTTCTTGATTTTTGCTGTTCTAACTGGAGTGAGGTGATATCTCAATGTTGTTTTGATTTGCATTTCTTTTATGGCTAGGGATGTTGAACATTTCTTCATGTGTCTATTGGCCATCCTTCTTTCTTCTTCAGAGAAGCTTCTCTTTAAGTCTTTCACCCACTTATTTATTGGGCAGTTGTTTCTTTGAGGACTTGTTGTTGGGTGGTTTAATTTTTTGAGTTCCAAGTATATTTTAGATATGAGACCCTTGTCCGTTGTATGGCTAGTAAAGATCTTCTCCCAATCGGTGGGCTTTCTATTGATCTTGCTAGCTATGTCATTTGCCCTGCAGAAGCTCTGCAACCTTATGCAATCCCATTTGTCCAACCTTTCTTTGATTTGTTGTGCTTCCGGGTCTCTATTCAGAAAATTTTGGCCTGAGCCAAGGAGACCTAGGGTTTCTCCTATTCCATCCTGTAATGTTTTCAGAGTGTCTGCTTTGAGTTCAAGGTCTTTGATCCATTTGGAGTTGATTCTGGTGCAGGGTGATATATAAGGATCTAGCTTTAGTTTTCTACATGTAGTTAACCAATTTTGCCAGCACCATTTACTGAAGAGGCTGTCTTTCTTCCATTCTATTGTTTTAGCTTCCTTATCGAAGATTAGATGGCTATAGGTCTGTAGGTTCATTTCTGGGTTTTCAATTCTATTCCATTGGTCCTGAGGTCTGTTCTTATGCCAATACCAAGCTGTTTTGATTACTATGGCTTTATAGTAGAGTTTGAAATTTGGTATTGATATTCCTCCAGCAGTGTTCTTTCCGTTGAGGAGCGTTTTTGCTATTCGGAGTCTTTTATTGTTCCATATGAATTTTTGGATTGCCTCTTCTATTTCCTTGAAGAATGAGGGTGGAATTTTGATAGGTATTGCGTTGAATTTGTAGATAGCCTTAGGAAGTATTGCCATTTTCACGATGTTAATCTTGCCAATCCAGGAGCATGGGAGGTTTTGCCATTTTTTAAGTTCTGTGTTGATTTCCTTTTTCAAGATTTTAAAGTTTTCATCATAGAGGTCCTTCACTTCTTTGGTTAAGTTAATTCCTAGGTATTTTATTTTTTGTGGGGCTATTACAAATGGAGTTGCTTTCCTAATTTCAGCCACACTTTTCTCATTGTTGGCATACAGAAAAGCCATTGATTTTTGGGGGTTAATTTTATAACTTACTACTTTGCCAAAGTTTTGAATCAGCTTGAGTAATTTGGGAGTGGAGTCTATGGGATTCTTTAAATACAAGATCATGTCATCTGCAAAGAGGGAGAGTTTTATTTCTTCTTTCCCTATTTGGATCCCCTTTATGTCTGCATCTTGTCTTATTGCTGTAGCTAGGCATTCTAATACTAGATTGAAGAGAAGTGGAGAGAGTGGGCATCCTTGTCTTGTTCCTGAGTTAGGAGGAAATGGCTTTAGTTTTTCACCATTGAGTATAATGATGGCTGTAGGTTTGTCATATACAGCCTTTATTGTATTGAGGAATGTTCCATGGATTCCTAATTTTTCCAAAACCTTCATCATAAAGGGGTGTTGGATCTTGTCAAATGCTTTTTCTGCATCTATTGAGATAACCATGTGGTTCTTATTCTTGCTCCTCTTGATGTGATGAATAATATTAATTGATTTGCGTATATTGAACCAGCTTTGCATCCCTGAAATGAATCCTGTTTGATCATGGTGTATGATTTTTTGGATGAATTGTTGAAGTCGATTGGCCAAAATTTTGTTGAGAAGTTTTGCATCAATGTTCATCAAAGAAATGGGTCTATAGTTCTCTTTCTTTGGTGAGTCCCTGCCTGGTTTTGGGATGAGTGTTATGATGGCTTCATAGAATGTGTTTGGTAGTGAGCTTTCTCTTTCAATTTCATTGAAGAGTTGGAGGAGTATTGGTGTGAGCTCTGCTTTGAAGGCCTTGTAAAATTCCGCTGTAAAACCATCTGGTCCTGGACTTTTCTTAGCTGGGAGGTCTCTTATTGCTGTTTCCATTTCAATGCTTGATATGGGCCTGTTAAGCTGGTTTAACTCATCTTGGTTTAGTTTTGGCATGTCAATATTTGCTAGGAAAAGGTCCATTTCTGTCAAGTTCTCAAACTTATTAGCATAAAGTTTTGAGAAGTATTCCCTTATAATGTTCTGAATCTTGGTTGTTTCCGTGGTGATGTTTCCATTCTCATCTCTGAGTTTATTAATTTGGGTGTGTTCTCTCCTTTTTTTGATAAGGTTAGCTAAGGGTCAGTCAATTTTGTTAAGTTTTTCGAAGAACCAACTCTTAGTTTTGTTGATTCTTTCTATAGTTTTTTTTGGATTCTAATTCATTTAATTCTGATTTAATTTTGATTATTTCTTTCTGTCTACTGGGTTGGGGTTTATCTTGCTGCTCTTTTTCAAGGAGGTTTAGATGTGTCATTAAATTGTTAGTTTCCGATCTCTCCAATTTGTTGATGTAGGAGCTCAGAGCTATAAACTTGCCTCTGAGTACTGCCTTTGCTGTGTCCCAGAGGAGCTGGTAATTTGTGTGTTCATTTTTGTTGAATAGCATGAACATTTGAATTTCCTTTCTAATCTCTTCCATGACCCACTCATGATTCAGCAGTGTGGTGTTCAGCCTCCATGTGATACCGGACTTTCTTTGGTGGCTTTTGGTGTTGAGTTCTAATTTTATTCCCTTGTGGTCAGAGAGAATGCAAGGTATAACTTCAATGTTTCTGAATTTAGACAAGTTTGCTTTGTGGCCTAAAATGTGGTCTATTTTAGAAAACGTTCCATGTGCTGCTGAGAAGAACGTGTATTCTGATGCTGCTGGGTGAAATGTTCGGTAAATGTCTGTTAAGTCTAGTTGATCTATGCAGCTGTTTAGATCTGTGGTTTCTCTGTTGAGTTTTTGCCGAGTTGATCTATCTAGTGGGGAGAGTGGTATGTTAAAATCCCCAACAATTAATGTCTTTGGATCTATATGGGATTTGAGGGAAAGTAGTGTTTCTTTGATAAATTTGGGTGCTCCATTGTTTGGCGAATAGATATTTAGAATTGTAATATCCTCCTGAAGGAGAGATCCTTTAATTAGTATGTAGCGACATTCTTTATCTCTTCTCACGAATTTTAATTTGAAGTCTATTTTATCTGATATTAGGATTGCAACTCCTGCCTGTTTATGAGGGCCGTTTGCTTGGTAGATTTTGTTCCAGCCTTTAACATTGAAAATGTGTTTGTTTTTACGGGCAAGATGTGACTCCTGCAGGCAGCAGATAGAAGGGTCTTGTTTTTTAATCCAACTAGACAGTCTATGTCGCTTAATTGGAGAGTTCAGTCCGTTAACGTTAAGAGATAGGACTGAGAGGTATTTGGGAGTTCCTGCCATGTTATCCACCTTCTTGGGGGTTGTGAAAACTGGGTTCTTCCTAAGGTTCTTGGATTCTCAGTTTGGGTGCAGTTTCTTGGCCTTTGTTGCGGTCTCGTTGGTTTTCTCTGTGTAGGACATCTTTAAGAATCTTTTGTAGGGCTGGTTTGGTGGAGATGTATTGTTTCAATTTTTCTTTGCTATGGAAGGTTTTTATTTGGCCTTCAGTTATGAAGGAGAGTTTAGCTGGGTACAGTATTCTTGGTTGATAGTTGTTTGTTTTTAGGGCATGGCATACGTCATTCCAGGCTCTTCTTGCTTTGATTGTCTCTGCTGAGAAATCTGAGGTAATTCTAATTGGTTTCCCTTTATAGGTGATTAACCTTTTCTCCTTGACAGCTTTAAGGATCTTTTCCTTGGTCTGGGTTGATCCTGTGTGGATTATAATGTGACGGTGGGATGTCCTATTCTGGTCTGGTCTATTTGGGGTTCTAAAGGCTTCTTGTATCTGAATAGGCCTATCTTTTTGTATGTTTGGGAAGTTCTCTGCTAGGATCCTGTTAAACAAATTTCCTAGACCATTAACTTCTGTTTCTAGGTGCTCCTCTACACCCATTATCCTTAGATTGGGCCTTCTGATGGTGTCTTCCAGGTGTTGGATAGACCTATCATATTTCTTGGACTTGTCTTGGATGGTTGTATGTTCTTTCTCTATAATATCTAGGCTGTCTTCAATCCCTGAGATTCGATCTTCTGCATGGTCTAACCTGCTGTCAAGACTCTCTACTTTGTTTTTAATCTCTTTTCCTTCTAATTGGTCAGCTTTGATGGCTTCAAGTTCTTTGTTGAAGCTCTGTTTTAGGTCTTGTATGAATTTCTTTACTTCCTTAATTTGGTGTTCAGTGTTTGTTCTCAAATCACTTAGTTGATTGGTTATGGTTTCTTTGGACTCCCATTCCTTCTGTTGGGTTCCATTCAGCATTCCCTTTGTGGTCTCCCTGACTTCCTTCAGCTCTTTGTTAATGGATTCCATGAATGCCTTTAGTGATCTTTGTGTATTCTCTACCTGGTCTCTCAATTCCTGAATTACTCTTTGATTAGCTTCCTCCCGTCTGGGATTCCTGCAGTTCTCTTTGAGTGTTCTCTGCCTGCTCACACCATTCCTCCCTTTCTCTTTGAGTATTCTCAAGTTGTTCATGCAAATCCTGTATCAGTTTTTGAGTAGCTTCCTCACACTTATGATATTCCTGTATAAACTTCTGGGATGCCTCCTCTCTCTCCCTATCACGCTCATACAGAGTCCTTTGTACATTGTCAAACTTCTCATTTATCATGTTTGCTAGTAATGTTTGTAGAGCTATTTGGGAACTCTCCTCTGGATTATTCTTTATCTGTTCTAATCCCTGATTATCAAGATTGGGAATTGAGATACCCGAATTTGCCATTTTTCTTGTGTTTTTCCGGCTTACTCTGCCCATTTGAGATGAAGATTGCACCAGTTTTGTGCTAGAACACTATCTTAAGGCAACCATCAACCAAAGTTTGCATTTCTACAGTCAATAGTCTACAGATACAATCTAGTTCAACAGATATATCTATTCAACATCAAACAACTATATGTTAAAGGACTTCGAACCGCAGAAAAGAATTTGGAAAACCAGAAATTATTAGGATTAGGGAGAGATGTGGGTAAAAAATAGGAATAGATTGGTGTGGGGAGGCACAGGGAGAGTTAACTATGTCCTAATCACAATGCAGGAAATGGGTTGGGTAGGATGCGAGTAGAGAGAGAGAGAAAAAGAAGAGACGGAAAGGGGAATGAAAAGAGACCAGAAAAAAAATAGAAACATAAAAATTAATGTTATCATAGAGATTAAAAGACCGTCTATTTAGAGAGGAATGTAAATATGTTCAGAGAAGGGGAGGGACATAGAGGAGATGTGAAAAACTTTAAGGATGGGAAAGGGAGAAGAAAAGATCAGAAGTTCAGTAGAGCTAGACAAAAAACAAAAAGATTATTAAGAAAGAAAGAAAAAGAGAAAGAAGACAAGAAAAGAAAGGAAAACGCTCATTCACATATTCCTAAAATAAAAATTATAAGATGAGAAAAAAAAAGTTACTGGAAAACAATTATTTTTTCAGAAGAGGCAAAAATTAAAGATTAATAAAAGTTTTAGAAGGGAAAAAAATTTATATATATATGTATAAGGTAACAAAAAACAAAAAACAAACAAAAAAAAAGAAAAAAAGAAGAAGAAAGAAAAAAAAAAGAAAAAAAAGTCTTTTGATTTTTTTTGGGGGGGTGGGTGGGAAGAATCCTGTATCTCCCTTTTGTCTGTAACCAGTCTCTTGTTGGAGTCTCTGGTCAGCTTGAGGTCCTGTGGCTTGATTGGTTTCTTAAGTCGGTTTGTTGGAAGAGGCAGAAAAATGCTCTGCTTTACCCGAGATTTTGAGATCCCCCTCCCAGGTTAGTTTTCTGGGAGGGTGATCTGCTTTGAGAATCACAAAAGAGGGGGATGTGGTGATGAGGCTAGGTTCTGGGTAGAGTTGAGGCCTTTCAACAAACAGTAGCTTTTCCCTGGGGCTATTTTGTGATAAAGCTCACAGCGCCCAGCCTGGAGCCATTCTCAGGGTTTCTGTTTTTCAATTGATTGTGGTGGCTGCTAGAGGGAGGGGCAGCCTCTGGCTCTGGTTACCCAGTGAGGCAAGCCACTCCAATGGCTGGCGCCTGAGCTGGGTGACTTTTCCCTGGATGGAGCTGAGTCTGGCAGGTCACTTCGCCGTTAAGTTCTTGTGACCTGCTAAATGACTCGTTTTATTCCAAGGCCTGAGCTGGAGCTAGCAGCTCCTCCGAGCTTTGTTGGTATCCAAGATGGAGATCACCGGTGCTGGGGGGGGAGGGGTGGCCTTCCCTCCTCTGCTCCCTGAGAAGGAGTGAGGACGTCGGGCTTCTACTCACGCCGAGTCTTGGCTCCTAGGTCGTCTCTGGTCTGCAAACAGCGGGATGAAGATGTCCGCTCCTTGTCGGTTCTTGTTGGTGTTGAGTAGAATCCGCTCGTCCGCTGCATCTGGCTCCTTCGTCCCGGACTCTCTGTGTCTCAGGTATGACCCCGCGGCGGTGGTCGCCGCCGCGACCCTGCCGCCGCAGCGGCAGCTGATGTGTTTCCTTGGCTTCCCCTCTCTTGACTAACTCTCTGTCCTGTGATGGCACACTTGGTGTGATTCTCTGGCTTAGGACTGTTCACTGGAACTCTAAAACTGCTTTCTATGCGAGAGCTTGTTCAGATTCCAGCTTCTCCTCCGCCATCTTCCCGGAACTCCCATCTGTGTTTTGAGAATGACTCCTTTTCCACTGAAATAAGAAGGAAGAAGGATGTTATATCCAGACGCATGTCATTATGTAGATTTGATAGTAGAGAGATGAGAATGTTACCGTGTGAGTGCTTGCCATCTTTAACATGAGGTGAGACAGGAGAGTGGTAGGGGTGAGGTGGGAGAGTGGTAGGGGTGAGGTGGGAGAGTGGTAGGGGTGAGGTGGGAGAGGAGAAAACAAACAACTTGGAAGTGAAAGAGAATCACCAGGTGCAATGGAATACTCATTAAACATCTGTGCCCATCACTAACAGTGAAACCAAACATGTGCTTCTGTAATGTTCTTCACAATGTATGCTCATTTCGCTTACTTCATTTGAAAAATTCACATGCTTGAGTATGCTGAGATTGCAATTTTCAGAGATCTCTAAGTTTGAGAGAAATAGATCCACATTCAGTAGTGTTGACTGCTGACAGAGGAATGATTATTTTAAAGAAAGAGACAGAGACAGACATAGAGAGAAGAGAGACAGAGACAGAGAGCATAAAGAGAAAGAAAAAGGAAAGTACCTAGAATCCAAGCAGGGTAATAAAAATAATTCCAGATTTTAAAACAATGAGGTATGAGGTACAATCCAGTGTAGTCAAGCTAATGAATATGAATTTTCCAGCATGTTAAAGACTCGTATTGAAGGCAGAGAAGATATTACTTTAATGGAACCCTGGAAGTTGTGTGGTTTAGGAGCTCCTCTATAGCCAAGGGAATAAAGATTTTGCTTTTTAAAAATATTGCAATGGGCTGGGAAGGTGGCTCAGTGGTAGAGCGCTTGCCTTGCATGCTCAAAGCCCTGGGTTCGATTCCTCAGCACCACATAAGCAAACAGAAAAAAGCCAGAACTGGCGCTGTGGCTCAAGTGGTAGAGCGCTAGCCTTGAGCTGAAGAGCTGAGGGACAGCGCCTAGGCCCAGAGTTCAGGCCCCATGACCGGACCCAAAAAAAAAAAATATTGCAATGGTATATAACTTTCTCTGGGTCCTCCCCAGCACTTGGGTAGAGAAAAATGGTCCTAAAACTGGGAATTTGAGCAAAATAATATGTGAGAGAAGGTAGGAGGTATGAAATGTAGAATTCAATGATTCCACAAATAATGTTATTATGCAAACGAATTATAAGGTTTGACCATCAGGGAGAATAAAAGATGGAGGCTGAAGAAAAAAGCATTTTTAAAAGAACTGTGTTTGTTTTCCCCAAGAACAGAAAAGCATTCAGGAACTGACAAACATGTGGTCAGCAGCCTTGATATCAAAGCCTCCAGTTAATATGCCTCCGCTTTCTGTCCTCAGCCCCTCTGTTCAGATTCTTCCACAAACAGGCTTAGAGGCTAAGCAAAGAGAGAGAGAGAGAGAGAGAGAGAGAGAGAGAGAGAGAGAGAGAGAGAGAGAGAGAGAGAGAGAGAGAGAGAGAGAAGTAATCTATATCTATATATATCTGTCTGTCCATCTGTCCATGTAGTTCCTCCCAAAGATGGAAGATGTTCTTTACAATAACAATAAAATAAAGACTGGGTCCTGTGCTCACCGGCCATATTCTCCCAACATCCTATAACTAGATTTCTTCCACTAGATTCTCTTCAGTTCCTTCTGTCATGGCTGGTTCCTAAGCTCAAGGACATTTCATTTGTTCAGGAAAACTGCATCAGAGAAGGTGAATCCATCACCTGAACTCCTATTGCATCAATGAGAATGCGGTCACGTGGACACCGTCTAGCTTACAATCATAGTCTTTCGCAGATTGCTCATAGAACTCCTAAAACTGATTGTCAAAGGTTCCTTCCTAAAAAAGAAAGAAGGAGGACTAAAAGACTAGCTGCAATTAACCAATCTCTGTCCCAGTTCTTATGGTGTGTGTGTGTGTATGTGTGTGTGTGTGTGTGTGTGTGTGTGTGTGTGTGTGTGTGTGTGCACATCTCAGGGCCTGGATGTTGTTTCTGAATTTTTGCAGTCAAGGCTGGTGCTGCTCTACCACTTGAGCTGCAGCTCCACTTCCAGCTTTTTTTGATGATTGATTAGAGATAAGAGTCTCATGGACTTTCCTGCTCAGGCTGGCTTTGAACCCCAATGCTCAACTCTCAGCTCACTAAGAAGCTAGCATTACAGGCATGAGCCACCCATGCCTGGCTCACACTCCAGTTTGAATATATTCTTGGTTCATGATTTCAGGGCATGGTGCCCTTAAGGAAATCAGCTTGAACTCAACAAGACCTTTTATATATTCCCTTAGCACCCGCTGTGATCTTTATTCATCAATGTCTTCCCCTCATCTAGCTTCTCACAGGTTTACAAGCATTTACAGTTGAATACACGTATGAATAGATAAATAATTGATGAGCCTCCTTTCATTTTAGTTTAAGTTCAATAGGTGTTGACTCACTCCCACTTTGTGGTTGTTTGTTTCTCTTTTCGGTGTTCTTCCCCCCCCTCCCCCCCCTTGTCTGTCGTGTTTATCTACTACAGAAGAATACACCTCAGAACTCCAGAGACTTTCAGAGGTATAGGTTAATTTTAAGTCATATTCAATGTGGTTACCTTAAATGGTGCAGTATCAGTTAAAATGAGATAGAAACAAAGTCAGTTTGAGGTAGATGAAACTAGTTTATGGAAGGAACACTTAAAATGATTGAAAACTACATTCTAGAATCATTTAGGATGTTGATATTAGTTGATTAGTGCATCGATTCATGTCATTATTAAGGCTTTATTAAAAGCTGATCACACGTCAAGTACTTAATCTCTAAGATTGACATCTAATAGACTGAGAAACTGATTTTTAATATATGGAATTGATTTTTAATATAGGGAACCAGTTATGAAGATTTTACTGGACATTTAGAGAATTTACACAGATAATAAAAAATTAAGGAGAAAAATAGACATGGAAATGATTTAGCTTTAATTGGACATTTATTTATCTCACATTACTTCTTATTCAAGAGCATCCCTATCTTTTGACATTGACATTAAATCAGTGACTTCAGATTGTACCAATTTTTTTTCTTTCTGGCTTTCCAAAGCAACTGCAAAGGACAGCACTGACAGGCCTTCAAATATAATCCCAGCCCAAAACAATAAAAATAAATAGAAAAAAACAATATAATCTTTCTGACATTTCCATGAAAATTGAATGCTCTTCTTCTACAAACATAGAAGAGCAGTTTCATTACTGAAGGCCACGGATCGCATATCTATAAAATACCAGGAGATTTTGCATGTCATTCAATCATACCGCCGACATCTCAAGGAATGGCTGCTTTTCAGAAAGAGAGATGATTCTGTGAGCTAATTAGCTAGCTCAGGCAGGTGATCCTTTAACACTGAAGAATTACTCTGAAATATACGTATTCCTGCTGTTCATTTGTAAGAAATCACGTTACCTTGTGACTCTTCCTCTAATAGTTACTTTAAATATAAAAAGCCTATTGAAGCGCTGCTGTTTGTTTGTTTGTTTTTCTGTGTGGCAGGATATAGATTTTGATGTGACAGTAATTTTAACTATTTTTAACCCCAAAACATAGTGTTCTATTGACTGGGGTACAATTAAGGCCAAAAAAAAAAGTGTGCTGGTCCCTAGATCATCACGGATAGTATAACATCATAGAAATGAATTGAAGGAAAAAAAAATAAACTGAGTCCTAATAACTGGGATTGTTCGCCTCTTTAGCCATTACTCTTGTTTAAAGTTGCATGGGGAGGAGGGAAGATCATTGCATAACTTATTTTTCACTTGATCTTCTGATTATTTCTTCTTGTTATCCTCAAGTGATTTTACAAGGGAGTTTCCAATCAAGAGGTCAGTTGGCCCAGATAGTGCATCTGGATCAATGTCACCTTCTCCACTCTCCCTGAGCTCTCCCAACCCTACATGGCCCCTCAAGTCATCTATTTGTTTCTTTACATGTCACAGAGAGTTTGTGTGGCACCATCTGCTGACAAACTGGTCGAACTGGAAGTACTCCTGGAGAGCAACAGAAATGGGTCGAAATGCTTGGAGAACATAAGTGAGATCTTCAAGGGAGGGAGAGGAAGGACAAGAGGCAAGAGGACAGACTTCGGAATATTTTGCAGTGGGCAGATTCTTTAAGTAGAGTTGATCTGTCTGCTACATTTGTGTTTGAGGTAGAGTGAGCATGTGCTAGTTATCCAGATGACTCACTTGAGGATCATTACTTGGTAACTCATTATATGCTTCTAATCCATCTTGAAGTTTCCTAACAAAACCGCTATTAATAATCTGTGTTGTCATTCCTCTTTCCCAGGCTGCAGGTATATGCTGTCACTCTTAAAGTAACTAAATCCTTCACCTACCAAAGTCTATGTATTTGAAATCTTGTATGAAGGAACTTTAGCAATGTATTCACAGCCATTCCCATCCCATGTATGTCTGTATACCTTAAGTTACTGTTCATATGTTCATATACAGATATATGTATATAGTTCTACATCTGCAATACAGGTATATATATTTCTACATCTTCTTAGGTGGCTGTCCATGTATATAGATGTAGTACATACATACATATTGTATGCTTATCTATGGTAAATATATGGTAAATATACATGGTATATTATATCTGCATATATTATGATATTATATATACCAGAGATTATAATATTATATATTCTATATAATCTATAGGAAATGTACTCATTACCTTACTTGTATGACTGTAACCTCTCTGTACAGTATTTTTACAATAAAATACATATATAAGAAAAGAAATACAGAGTAAAAATATATTTTATGTAATCTATACTTGTATAAGCATATTATACATGTATTTACATACTTACAGTATATTATAATCATGTATAGTACATATGCATAGTATAATATATACAATGTATCCATATATAAATATATAGTATGTCCACGTATCCCTAGTATAATATGCAAATGTCTAATATTAGGCATATCAATATATCATTTTGATTGTTTCCTCTACATCAGAGTTGTGATCAGTGTGTGTGTCACTTTTAAGTGAGCATCTTAATACAGGGAACATGTTCTTGTCCCTAAAGTAAGTAGTGTTCTTCAGAGAAACAGAGCCTGTTGAGGATTATGTGTGTGTGTGTGTGTGTGTGTGTGTGTGTGTGTGTGTGTGTGTGTGTGTGTGTGTGTGTGTATGAGAGAGAGAGAGACAGACAGACAGACAGACAGACAGAGACAGAGAGAAAGAGAGGGACAGAGGGACAAAGGGAGGGAGGGAAAGAGAGGGAAAGTACATATCTATCTATATCTAGGAAAGGGTTGATGGCACCGGTGTGAAGGCATCTAAGGCCACAATTGGAGTGAGGAGGCCAGCTGGCCAAACACTTGCTGTAGACAGGATTCCGTGTTGCAGATGCAAATCACAACCCTTCAGGAAACCCCTCCCATCCACAGGAGGTGAGTCATTCATTTGATTTTGGGTTTCAACTGATTAGAAGAAGCCCACCACTTTCAATATGGACAGTAGTCACCTAATGCAAAAGTCAACCAATTTATGTATGTATGTATGTATGTATTTATTTATTTATTTATTTGGTTGGTTGGTCGGTCGTAGGGTTTGAACTCTGGGCCTGGGCTCTGTCCCTCAACTCTTCAGCTCAAGACAAGCGCTCTACCACTGGAGCCACAGCGCCAGTTTTCTGAGTGATTTATTGGAGATAAGAGACTCCTGGACTTTCCTGCCTGAGCTGGCTTTAAAACTGCAATCCTCAGATCTCAGCCTCCTGAGTAGCTAGGATTACAGGCATGAGCCACCGACTCCCAGCAGAGTCAACTGATTTAAAATGCACACCGCATCCAAACATACTCTCACATGAACTTCCAGAATTGTGTCGTGCCATGATGAAAGTACATGAACCTAGTGTACACGCCACAGCACGCCTGAGCTGACACACACACAATCCGTGCCATCACCACGCAAGCCTGACATTTGAACAGAATGTCTGACTAAGCCAGTCTAAGCAGTTGAGCTCCATGGAAGGAAAAACGTTTTCTCTCTCCATATGTCCAAAGCAGTGATTCTGCAACTGAACACAGACAAGGAACATAAGGAAGATAGAAGTTATAAATATAAAAATCAAAGGTATAAATACACTATTTAGCAATAAAAGCTTGATAGATCAGCCACGCCATTATTTGGCATATTTTTTTTCTCCAAAACCAAAGAAGTGTAAAACTCACAGAGGGACAGTGCATTCTTGAGCACATGCGCAGCCATGTAACTGAACTGATTTATTTCTTAATGTCCATCCTGGGGTTGGAACTCCTTATACTATTGCTTGGCTTTTTCACTTACCAATGGCTATCTACCAACTAAGCCATCTCTCCACGCCTGGATTTCTGCTGGTTGATTGAAAATAAAAGTCTCTCAGATTTGTCTACCTCAGCTGATTTGAATAGAGATTCACAGATCTCAGCATAGTGAGTAGCAAGGATTACAGGCCCGAGCCACCAGTGCCAGGCTTCCTGGATGTCTTAACAACAGAACACACTTTGGAAACTGTGTTGTTGAATGATTTTGTCCATGAGGAAGCAGCACAGAGTAAACAAACATTAACCCAGACAAGATCACCCACTGCACTACCAGGTCAGGGAAGAGCCATCGTAAGTGGTCCATCATCAACCCCAGCGTCTGCAGGCAGGGGATAACTGCATGAATTTCATCTTCTGTTGGCTCCATCCCAGCTAAGCATTCTATTCATGCTTCCTGGTGAAGCCATTACAGCTAACGTTTTAACGTATGATGGTACATATAATAAAAACATTATCGCGATGTGTGCTCAGTAATTCTAGAGCTAGAAGCAATCTGATATAGGAAGTGCATTTGGAATCGATGGCTTTTATAAACTTCTGAAAGAGCACATAGATTTTAGCACATAGATTTCAGTTTTAAAAAAAATTTGTAGTACTTGGAGGGGAACTCAGGGCCTTAGTTAGCACTTGCTGGATGAGCAATCTACCACTCGACTCATACCCTCAGGCCTTTCTTAAATGAAATCTTCCATTCTCATCAAAGCAAACAGCCCTCAAACAGTTATCCCCCTATTTCTATTTCCTACATAGCCTGGAATACAGGCATATACCAGCATGCCCATCTCATTTGTTGAGATGATTTCTGATTACCTTTTTGCCCAGACAACCCTTGATCCTCCGGATCTCTGCTTTCTACAAAGCTGAGATCACAGGTGTGAGTTACTTTAACTGGTACCTAGGGGGAGGGAAACATTATTTAAACAATCCAATAATTATTACATTATGAAAGAAACATATGGCCAATCCACTTCTAAATTTACTGTTAGAAATATTTTTTTTCATGGGATTAGAGATAGTTCAAGCAATCCATTTCTTGTCCTTTTCTATTTTAATCCCACTTAACTCCTGTATTCAGTATTTACCACATAAAATACTACTTAATTTTAATCTAATACTGTATAAAATATTAATTTGTTTAAAGATTTCATAGTAAGGATAGGTAGAGAGAAAATCAATTTCACAACTATGATACATGAAGTAAATATTTTAAAAAGATTATATCTAGGGCTGGGAAGGTGGCTCAGTGGTAGAGCACTTGCCTTGCATGCTCAAGGCCCTGGGTTCGATTCCTCAGCACCACATAAGCAAAAAGAAAAAAGCCGGAAGTGGCGCTGTGGCTCAAGTGGTAGAGCACTAGCCTTGAGCTGAAGAGCTGAGGGACAGCCCCCAGGCCCAGAGTTCAGGCCCCACGACCGGACCCAAAAAAAAAAAAAAGATTATATCTACATCTTTTTTAAAATTATTTTTTTATTTTTTATTATCCTGGTCCTGGGGCTTGAACTCCAGTCTTGTAAGCTTTCCTTGAGCTATTTTTGTTCAAGGCTAGCACTCCATCACTTGAGCCTCAGCTCTACTTCCCCATTTTTGATGATTAATTGGCTATAAGAGCCTTACTAAGCTCATGCCTGTAATCCTAGCTACTCAGGAGGCTGAGATCTGAGGATCCTAGTTCAAAGCCAGACAGGGCAGGAAAGTCTGTGAGACTCTTATCTCTAATAAACCACTCAGAAAACTGGAAGTGGCGCTGTAGATCAAGTGGTAGAGCGCTAGCCTTGATCTGAAGAGCTGAGGACAGGACAGAGCCCAGGCCCAGAGTTCAAGCCCCATGACTGAGAAAAAAAACAAAGCCTTACTGACTTTTCTACCTGGGCTGGCTTGGAACCAAAATTCTGAGGTCTCAGCCCCATGAGTAGCTGAGATTACAAGTGTCAGCCACCTGTGCCCAGCTACAGTAAACTAGTTTTGATATTTTAAGGTGTTGAATTATGTTATTAACAGGTAATTTCATTTGTTTTAACAATCCACTTAAAGTGAAGCTTTTTTCAGTCTCTAGCTAAGGAAATGATGATGATGATGATGATGATGATGATGATGATAATAATAATAATAATAATAATAATAATAATATAACTTAAGGAGAAAGTTTTCTTTTGAAATAGAAAATGATGTACCTAGGAGATCAATGTAGTCAGATAAAAGTTATGCCTTCTCTCAATTACCTGTGTCACTGTGTGTCTATTCCTTGAATCATTAGATAATTTTCTATGCTTTATTTAACAGACAAAAATATGGCTCACGTTCATATCATATTCCGTGTAAACCTTCCATTTTTTCAATCTCAAAATAGTGATCAAAATTAAAATTGCTTCATATGATTCTACATAAGAATTTCCATATAAAACATATATTTTGAAATTTAAAAATATCTCAAGAGATAAGAGTGAATATTTTGCCAATTCCTCCTTTAATCCCTTTAAGACTATCACCAAAGGGAAGAACAGATTTCTCCTGAAATATCAGTAGAACTTGGAAAACCCAATCATTCTTAAGCAGAATCCTTGCAAGTTCAGATGATTCTAACTTATTGGACAGTGTTTCTGCATCCTGCCTCCCTTCTTTGCTTCTATACTTACCAACAGGGGCCACTTTCATTTTTTTTAATTTTATTTTCTTGTAAAGATGCTGCACAGAGAGGTTACAGTTACATCAGTAAAGTAATCACTACATTTCTTGTAGGGCATTGTTACCCCCTCCTTTGTTGCTCTCCCACTATCCCTTCCCTCCCTACCTCCCCCATGCCCCCCCTCCAAGCTGTAAGGTTCATTTCCAGCCTAGTGTCTTGTGAGTCACTGTAGGGTCTTCTAAGAATGGAATTTTCACCTCTGACGATCAAGGAAATACAGAAGAGCACGTACAATTTAATTCTGATAATTAGCAGAAAAAGAGAGAGAGAGAGAGGAGAAAGGAGAGAAAGTGAAAGAGAGAAAGAAAGAAAGAAGGAAAGAAAGAAAGAAAGAAAGAAAGAAAGAAAGAAAGAAAGAAAGAAAGAAAGAAAGAAAGAAAGAAAGAGGAAAGAAAGAAAGAAAATGTGGTGGGTATGAGAATATAGGAATGACCATGTTAGGAGTTGGGGTGGGGGTGGGGAATAAAAGTTGAGGGAAGAGATTAGGAGTAACCCAGGGTTCCCAGTGCTCACTGGTTCCTTTGGATGTTGACTCAGGATGCTGTGCAGCAGGAGTGTGGAAGTGTGCAGGTAATAAAGAATCAAGTAAAATGACTATCACCACGACTTCTCAGTTCTTTTCTTTTTAAGTAAGTTTTTCATTGTGTGGATACTGTACAGAGGGGTTACAGTTACATAAGCAAGGTAGTGAGTACATTTCTTATCAAGCATTGTTGTCTCCTCCTTTGTTTTTCCCCTACCATCCCTTCCCTCCCATCTCCACAACTACACTCCCCCTTAGTCCCCCCTCCTAAATTGTAAAGTTCATTTTTAGACGTAGCGTCTTGTACATCTCATTGTTGCAATGGGTCCACCTGTATCCCTGTTTAAACAATTTGTTTTTTCCCCTCCCCTCCCTAAATTATACCAACATCAAATACAGTGAAAACAGGGGTTATACTGTGGGGGAGGGACATACAAAGCAACAAAAAATCATGTGGTTCTTTATAAATACGTTAGAAGCAATAGCAAGAAAGAAAAAACCACTGTGTCCTTATCTTGGGGTTCATTTCACTTAACATCTTCTTATCTGACCTTTTCTGCTTGTCCCAGACATATACTAGTTATTGCAAATAAGGGAAACCATGGGACCTATGTTTCTTTGGACCTGGATTACTTCACTTAATATAATTTATTAGGGTAGTTTTGAATCAACTCAGCTTCAAAGTTGCTCTATTGAAATCTGCCCTACTTTACTGAAGTTCTCCCTCAACTAACGGCTGACTACTGAAAAGTAGTTCTTTCCTTTTAAATGACCCCCAAGCCTTAGACTACTGAAAAATTAACCCCATGTTTATATCCAGAAGGCTTTTTATAACTTATTAATTGCCTGATACTGAGTTGATAATCAGTTACATTCCAAAGCATGTATTACTTCTTGTAATATCTCAAGTGTAAGATCTACATTTTTTCAAATGTTAAATTTAATCCTGCCAGATTTGACCCACTGTGCAAGACTTCAGATGCTGTTTAAGATTCTAATTCTGTTACCCAACATGCTTCATCTCCTAGCTTTCTGTCATCTGAAATTTTGATCAGTGACTGGGAACTGTCAGAAAGATCACAGCATAATTGCAGTAGTTTCTTTAGACACAAGAGTTTTCCCCAACATTGTTTGCTCTCTGTTGCTTAAATTCTGTCAAGTTAAATAATTGATTCTACCCTTTCATTACAGCCCACTGAGCAAAATGATTTCTGAAACAACCCAAATAATTAAATATTGATGCAATTGTTATTGTTTACATTGCATGAATAAGTAGGACATGCACCTACATAATACTTAATTATATCATGTTTTTAAAACCCTTGATACATTAAATATACATATAATATTTGAAAATACATGTATTAAAAATAATTTCACTAGGTAACTCAGGCTGGCCTCAAACTTTTAATCCTAGTATATAAGCCTCTAGATTCCTGGGACTGCAGGAGTTTATCACCATGCTCAGCTTGATATTTACTACTCTTAACCTCATTTTATGAAAGAGGAAATTGAGATGCCAAGCCTAAGTCATAGAGCTAATTAAGTTGCAGAATTTTATTTCATTTGAACCCCTGATGCCTCCTTATTCGGAGCCCCAGCTCACAATAGCTGTATTTGTTTTTTCCTTTTCTGCAGGCTTGTACATTGTCAGAAGTGTTATATAAGGAAGTGTAAGAAAAGAGCCTGAAAAAATCACCTTGCTCAGCGCCTCTCCCATTTGTGGCAGATGCATTGCTCACTTTCTGTCTTTCATTGGACTCTCGCTCTGTTGCCACAAACTGTCTCATTGCTAAATGCTTTGATGAGATTCAGATCCAAGCATTTTCTACTCTTAAAACAGAAATGAGACTTTTTTTTTGCTAGAGTGTCATTAATGTAGGAATTTATACCTATTTCCATTTCTGTTCTCAGGTACCTAGAACTTGACTGGTGCATTGTAAGCAGTGAATTAATATTAGATAAAAATGGATGGGTTGAACTGAATTTTAATTCCACACACATTTCTTATTTGCAAGCTTAGTATGAAAACAATATGCATATGCATAACTACACACACACACACACACACACACACACACACACACACACACACACACACACACACACCTTGGGTAGGCCTTGTGTGATATTAGGGTGAAAAAGACACAAACTCTACATCAACAAGCAGACATTTAACTTTAATATGTTAAATAAACCAAAGTTTAAATCATGGATGGAACTGAGCACTGGTGACTCACACTTGTAATCTTAGCTACTGAAGATAATGGTTCAAAGCCAGCTGGGGCAGAAAAGTCCCAGTGAACCTCTTAACTCCAATTAACCACTCGAAAACTGGATGTGGGCATGTGGCTCAAAATGGTAGAGTAATAGCTTTGAGTAAAGAGCTCATGGACAAAACCCTGAGTCCAGGCCTCACGAACCCCACCAACATCAATAAAAACATGGATGATAGTTCTCACATTTTACAGCAAGACCCTCTGTTTTGTTTCAAAAGAGAAGAACTTTCAAGAACTTGAAAGTGAAAAGTATAGGGAGACTTTGTTCATATGGCTCATGTCTATCAAAATTGTATATCAAAATTACAGTTTTAGAAATTAAATCTAGAAATCACATATATTTATCTCTATAAAATAATAACCAATCCCTTCCAAGTTAATATAGATAGCTTGTTTTATAAAACGTAACTATTGTTCCAAGAAAAACCTATTAATAAATAGTGATCATTTTACATATTTTCCAACCTCTTTAACCTGTACCATAATAGAAGGTTGCTAGATGGCCTGTACCTAAAGCTTTGTAGTATGTTAATTTGAAGCAAAAGTAAATTGGCTTAGCCTGGCTCATATCTGTGATCCTAGCTTCTCAGAAGGCTTAGATCAGAGGATCGTGGTTCAAAGCCAGCCCAGGCAGGAAAGTCAGTGAGATTCTCACCTTCGATTAACCACCAAATACCCAGAAGTAGAGTTGTGGCTAAATGTAGTGAAGTTGCCAACACTGAACAAAAATGCTCAGGGGCAGTGCTCAGGGCCCGAGTTAAAGCCTCAGGACCAGCACACACACACACACCACACACGCACACACATACACACACACACACACACACACACACACACACACACAGAAAAGAAAGAAAAATTTAAAAAAAGCCTTTACACAGACACATTGCAAATCTGAGAATGTCAATCAACTTTTAAGATAAATGTAGATATTATTCTTAGATGCTACATGCAAACTGAAGTGATCTTAATATCCATAGTGAGTATCAAACACTAGTAATAAACTACCTGTATTTTACTACATTTCCATCCAATGGATAGGCCGTGTGTGTGTGTGTGTGTGTGTGTGTGTGTGTGTGTGTGTGTGTGTGTGTGTGTGTGTTGCTGTTCCTGAGTTATTTTTGCTCTAGGTTAGCACTCTGCCTCTTGAGCCACAACTCTACTTCAGTTTTTTGTAGTTTATTGCAAATAAACTTTTATGCACAGACTGACTTAAAACTGCTCCTGGGGCTGGGAAGGTGGCTCAGTGGTAGAGTGCTTGCCTTGCATCCATGAGGCCTTGGGTTCGATTCCTCAGCACCACATAAACAGAAAAAGCTGCAAGTAGCACTATGGCTCAAGTGGTAGAGCACTAGCCTTGAGCTGAAGAGCTTAGGGGACAGCGCCCAGGCCCAGAGTTCAGGGCCCATGACCAGCAAAACAGAACAAAACAAAACAACAACAACGAACAACTGTGCTCCTCAGATCTCAGACTTCTGAGTAACTAGGATAACAGGCATGAGCAACAGCACCTGGCAAGGATGGGTCTTGTGAAGTATCTTTAGAAAACCAGTGGTTTACTGAGTTATAAATGTTTTCCAATGTTAATATGCTTCATATAATAACAAAAAATCACATTTGTGAGCATCAATATCTTCCCAGAATTATCTTAAATATTGAAAATCTATTAGTATTACAGTGACAAATACAAGTTTTCCAAAATTTGTGTTTTCTAAAACCTTACTATTTTTAGCAAACCATATCAATCTATTAACCTCAAAGCCAGGCAAGTATCATTAGAAGCAAACTCCTGATTAATGTACTATCAAAAGGTTCTTTCCTGTTTCAATTTGGCAAGATGAAAACAGTTTTTGAGATGGCTGGTAGTGATGGCTATATAACAACATGAAAGTATTAAATATACTGAATACATTTTTTACTATACAGTAAAAATGGCAAAGACAATTATTTGTATGTTGCTTAGAAGAAACATTAACATTAATGATTAGATAATTATTAACTATATTAATATAAGGAGCATCAGACATATATAATCATAGCCTTTAACGAATATCAAATATGAGAATCTGTACAGTAGATATTTAAGTAGATGAAACAGCCACAGAAATATACTATTGTTTAAAACCTAAGGTAATAATGTAAATTAACCCATAATTCTTTCCTCATATAAATGCCTTAATGAATATTATGGTAGCCCTTCAAAACCAAGACAGAAATTTTGCTAGAGAATAATATTGACTTGTGTTATTTGATTTTGCCTTTTAGACTTCCTACCTTCATATATTCCCATGTCACTTAAGTAGATTTGGTCATGGGTTGGAAATGTTTGTGTCACTTTCCTTAAGACTTGAATCATTCCCCAGGTTTATCTCACTCTGCCTGCTGGATCTCTTTCCTAAGAATTCATATTGTAATCAAATATTATTCTAGTATACAAATGTATTCAGTGTGTTACAAATAAATGAGTGATGTGTGGATGTGTGCTTTTTGCTCTCTGAGTGGGTGCAGTATCCATTCATAGTATCTTACATGTAATGGTCACTGTGTATTAGGTGAAAATAAAGCAAACTGTATAATAAAAAGCAATTAGCATGATTTGCTTTCTATAACTTTCTCCATATGTTGTTAAGTATAACTTCTCTCTGTCTCTATCTCTTTTCTTCCTCCCTCCCTCCTTCCTTCCCTCTCTCTCTTCCACCGACCACCGTTAATTTTCCTAATGCATTGAACAAAAACAAAAGAAAAGTAAAATAGAACAGTGTTCAATTTTCATATGCTAATAGTTCAACATGGCAGTTTCTTCATCGCTAAGTAAACTCTTCTGAAAGAGGCTTATTTTTGTTTTTACTCTGGAGATGTTCCACATAAATGCACACAGCTACAGGATCAGAACAAATCACAAATGTTTGCAAAGATGCAATTTAAAGCAGGCCATACAATTATTAAAATTTGGTAGCAATGGGAACTTTGTGCGCATAACTCTATGAAAGATTCTGGGAATATATAAATCAATTGAAAAAAGGTTTATACTGTCTGTATTATTTTTATCTTTTAATTACTGAAGAGAGTGTATAATGTGGGGTTCAGAGAACATATACCTTTGTCTATAAAGGAGAATGATTCATTAAAAAGATTAATTATATTCTGAGTGATGGTACAGTAAATTAGATACCATTTTCTTCTTGGAGGAAGATTTAATTCAAATTATTATAGAATTCCTGCAAAGGAAGTAAAAGGAAAGCTCTTGTAAATAGCCATCAAGCATGTCATGTTTTTGTTTTACTCAACAAGAGGTAATTGCATTCTGATAGATGAAAAATGTACTCACAAAATGATCTGCATTCCAAGGTTCACCATCACAAAATCATAGCCTTCAAATTTATAAGCACTCAAAAGCTAAAATTAGTTTTTAATTTTATTTTCAAAACCAACGTTTATTTTTAAAAATTGAGAGTAAATAACAAGGACATTTCAATGTAAGGACAATTCAATAGAGCCCCTAGGTATGTCACTGACTATCAGATTAATACTGCTCATATTCTACACTTTAAATCTTTTATTGTTTTGTATTTAAATGTTTTCTTGTAATGAAGCAAATTTTTGCAAACTGTTCTCTCTTAAACTCATATTTGTGCACATATATTAAATATTCTTTGTTTTACTTTCATAAGATCATTTCATTGATTATTTTTCTGTGTATAACTTTTTCTCTGTCCAAGTTTTTGTTAAAAATTAAATAAGAGCTTGGTGCTAGTGGCTCATATCTGTCATCCTAGTTACTCAGGAGGCTGAGCTCTTGGGAGCACAGTTTGAAACTAGTCGAAGCAGGAAAGTCCATGAGATTCTTATCTCCATTTAACCAGCAAAATCCAAAGGTGGAGCTGTGGTTCAAGAGGCAGAGGCTTGATCAAAAAGATAAGGGACAGCATCCAAGGCCTTGAGTTCAAGCCCCAGTACTGACATCAAAAAATTGAAAAATAAAAGTTAAATAAGACACATACAATACAACATGTAATTACCATTGCTGCTTCCAATTAGTACCAAGACTCCACAGTTGTTGGAAAAAATCTCAGCCTTAATAAAGACCATATGATTGCTTACGAGATCTCTTGATAATTGTTTAGAAATTATCATTAATTGGCTGTGAGCAAGCTACAATGAAATGTTTCCTATGGCTAGGAGATAAAGCTTAAAAAATTGTGCTATATACTTTTTCCAATACTAGAAAGAGATTGTCACATGGAAGTGCCCTTCCTTTCAAGGTCTGAACTGGTGCAGAATGAGAAATCCAAATTGAGTGGGTTGGCAGCTGAAGGGAACTAAGATGACATGTTTTCATAGGACGGTCCTGTGAAAGACATCTGCTCTCAGCTAATTACTACAAAGAGCATACCTGCTGCACATATGAGACTGAATGGTTGCTTTCGTCTATTTGGGCTGTGGATACAATTACAAGCTAAGAGATTTCAAAGCAATGTGAAGTTATTTCTCGTAGTACTGGAGGTCAGGATATCCAAGGTGAAGGCACTAGCAGATCATACAAGGCCATTTCCCTAGACAGCCATCATTGAGCCCAGCCCTCACAATGGTGGAAAGGGAGAGGAAGTTATTTCTCTGGGTTCCTTTTGTTTGAGATATAAAATTATTATATCTTCTGCTAAGATCTTGTAGTCTTTACTGGATACCTAAGACCGCCATGCCTCCTTTCTTCTGAGGACTTCCATAAATCTCCACACACAGTTTATATATCCCAAACCATTACTGTGTCATGGAATTCTTACTCTTTTTTCATGGACTTAAAAATTATTCCTATGCATTTCATGCTAAGATGACTAATGTTACAGTTTCTTTGTCTTCACATTTTTATTTTCTTAGAAGCAGAGTAACAAAAAATTCAGGCTGAAATGTTTCTTCACTCATTGGTAAGACATTTTTCTTTTCAGGTAATGCATCTTCCAGATTTTCTCAATTGCATATATGAACATTTTTTTTCCTCCAATAGGTTGATGCCCCCTTTGGTGAAAATTTAAGACATTCCATAGTTTGAAGTAGATGTAATTTTACAGTCTTGTGGAAATATCTCTACAGTGTCATACTGCTGGGTCTCATTATAGCTAAGTAATATTATTCCCAAGGACTTAGAAAGTGTTTATGGACCACTGTACAAATGATATAAAGGGGAAATTGCTTATTTTTATATATAATTAATAGGGCAATACATCTCATTCTTAGGACATAAGTGATGTTAATTCTAATGATCAATTTTGTCAAAGGGATGGTTAATTTCATTATTATGTTTTCCATCAACCAAAATGAGTTACAATTTGCAATTTTCACTATGGAGGGTGGTGTGCTATGCTTAAAGGACCAGAATACTTGCTAATATATCTTATTTTTCAGCATGATTCCAGGGGCATAAGTACTAATAAAGACATTCCAAAAGATCATATTGGGTGAACCCTGAAAACATTTACATAATTTTTCTAGCAGTCCCAAATTAGCTTGCTTAATTTGAATGAATTTGCTGTTCAACTTTATGAAATTCAATAAATATTTAAGAATTAAATTCACATAATTAAAACAAATTTGAAATAAACTAGTGGGTAGTGTTAAAATAAATTGTTCTCAGACAAAATGAATGCTAACAAAAGATAAATAGCAACATCTTGTTATAAAGACATTAGAGCAATGTAATAATTGTACAGCAAAATCAGTGCATCAGAAAGAAGAGAAATTTGTTTCAGAAACAACAGCTATTAAGGCATATATGTTTATGCAAATTTCATTTCTTTTGATGAAGTCTTTAATTGCACTCATTTAAAAACTTAGACTAGACAAGTTAGAATTTTCTACAAAGAGGATAAATATGAGCCCTTTATGGGAAGGTGACCTTTAAATAATTTTGAAATAAACACTATAAAATGTTATTCAAAATTAAGCAAAAATTACTTTTGCAAGCTTAATAAATTCACAATTGGTGTTAAATGTTTCATTTTTGAATGTCAGAGAAATCTTAATTTATTATAAACTTATTCCTGAGAGAGAATGCATGAATGAGAGCCAGATTGATACTGCTTTTCTATATCAATTTAAGAATACATTAACAATAAATGTGTAGCTGCTATTAGGAGCTACTTCCTTTGAAACATATTGCCATAGGAAACTTATTAGAGCATTTAATCAAATGCTAACGAGGAAGGTTTTTATGGTGAATGGAAGCAGAATTTATTTTCTTGGAACAACTTCATGAAAATAAGTCTTTTACAAAGTATTTCCTCTACAGAACTTATAACAAAAATCATAACTACCACAGAAGAAAGTCTATCTTTTGATCTTAATGGCTTTCTGTGTGAAGAAGATGAATGTTCATTGACAATTTAATATAAAGAAATTACTAGAGGCTGGATGTCTGTGGTTCATACCTGTCCTCAGAAGCTTGATATCTGAGAATTGTGGTTCAAAGCCAGTCTGGAAAAGGTCTGCCAGACTCTTATCTCTAATTAACCACCCAAAAGCCAGAGGGGGAGCTGTGGCTCAAGAAGAGCCTTTGAGCAAAAAATGCTCAGGGATAGTGCTTAGGCCCTGACCTCAAGTCCCAGGACTGGCACAAAATAACAACAACAACAACAACAACAATAACAACAACCAAAGCAGCTATAATAGTCATGAAACTTACTTGGTCTTAAACACTGAGCAATTTATAGGAACCAGAATTTTAAATAAAAAACCAAATTCATATTTTGTAATATATTATTTTATTCACCTCTCTTTAATGGCTCCTTTATCAATGAAAAGAAAATCATTCATATTTTTAATATTAGTAATTTTTTGGTTTCTCTTTTCAAAATGTGTATGCTTATTACAGAAAACTAGTAAAGACGGTTACAAATAGACTCTCTGAAACACACACACACACACAAATGCACACACACACACACACACACACACACACACACACACACACACAAACATTTCCAACCTTTTCTCTACATGTAAATCTAGGAACTCTCTGACATGTGATTAAGACTTCTTTAATTATCATTTAGAAGAGTGCACAAATGGGCTCTGTGACATAATTTAAGACATGATGCTCCTAGTAGGGCCTTACATCCGGGTGCCTCTGGCTCAATCCTGCCAAGTGGCCTTTGGAGACGTTCTGTGCAGAGGAGCTGCGTGTTTACGTAGCTCACAGAAGCTATAAACCTAATCGATGTCCCCGTTGCACCTTCTTCTGTTTTTTCGGTTTCAGTTTCTGCACCAGAACACACAAGACTACAGTATTTATGAATAATGGAGGCTGGTTTTGATCAGCAATCCTGGAGGCGGAGAGGTTCACAAGTGCTACACCAGCTTCCACAAGCCAGCACACTGTGCTGCCCTCCTGTGATGCTTTGTGATGCAGAAGGCGCATCTAGTTCCTGCTAGAAAGCAAAGAGCAAACGGATCCTCAGAGACACAGAGCAAGTGTGGCCACCTTGCTTTATCACAGCCCACCCTGACAGTGGCTGATCCAGTCCTAGAACCGGGTGCACATGGGCCCTCAGCTGGGGCCTTCGTTGTGCCGAACAACCTTGCCACAAACAGACCTCACCCCTTCTCAGCGCTGTTGCATTGGGACCTGGGCCTCCACCCTGGCCATTTTTCCCACTATCCAAGGGTTTTAAATCTTTTTTCAATATATATGTATCACGGGTCCTTTTATTTCCACCAAGGACTTGTACCCATTAGTGTTCTTTCGAACAATCAGACTGGAAAACAAAAGCTTCTGAACATAGAAAAACTAAACCTCCCGTCATGCTTTCTCCCCAATTAGTGGAGGAATAGAATAGGGCTGATTGAGAACTCAAGGTCAAGAGCCTCGGTGAAGACCTAGGCCGAGCCATGGTCGAATCCATTTGTATAAGGGAGTATTCTTTATTGTTTATTCAACTGATAGAGAGAAATGCACGCTGTGGCCAAAGATATAACTAAATGAAAGATGTTCCACAGATTTCCTAATTAGATGGCAAAAAATTCCAAATTACCCATTTATTGATCAGCCAAATAAAAGTGAGTGAAAACATGACACCTTTGAAAAACAGAGGAGAGTCCAAAAAAAAAAAAAAGAAAAAGCACAACCCTTCAGAGCCTGATAAGTATGAATTACTTATATGTGGATGTCATATAAGTACTTAAGAAACCAATATCATGTCAGTATCAGAATGGACTTAACATGTTAAGTCTGGGATATTGAAAGAAAGGGAAATAACAAAATGTTGAAATAAGAATACATGTTGACCCATTGTAACAATGATATGTACAAGACACTATGTTGAAAACAAACTTTACAACTTGGTGGGGGGAGTGAGGAGTTGGGGAAGTGGGGAGGGAAGGGATGGTAGGGGAAAAACAAAGAAGGGGGTAACAATGCTTGATAGGAAATGTACTCATTGCCTTACTCATGTAACTGTAACCCCTTGGTACATATTTTTACAATAAAAACATCTATATATAAAGAAAATTATACCTTTACCTATTAGAAAAAAGAAAATACATTTGTGGACAAATTATGTTTATTCTTGATATGAAAGGCTTGTGAATGAATTATGTTTATATTCTATTATGTACAGAAGTTTCTATGACAGAAACATTGAAATATTCATATTGTACATTTTTTAGTCACTTGAGAAGTTCAATGATGTTATATTTTTTTCTCAGTGTATCCAGGGATAAGATGATAGGTATGAGTTGGTTTTTTTAATGATGAAGAGAAAAAAATATGTGGTGATTTTCTTAAATATTTTCAGGAATTCTCTCCTTTCTAATTCTATTTACTAACAATATGACCTTTGTGTACTTAAAAGATCATACTTATTGTCAAACTAGTCACTTGAGATAATTGTAATTATTAAACTAGTAGTCTCTCCTAGTTGTTTGGGATAATAACCTTGAGTGACCAACCAAAAGAACCATACATTCCTAAGCTAGAACCAAGACAGAGCTATTGACAATCACTCTACATCCAGCATAGCAACACATATGTAGATAAATGAAGCCTGGAAAGCTAAATGTTTCACAGTGTTATACGGAGTGCACCTTTTCTGAGACAATGCTGCCTCTGGTATTTGAAGGGGACAATTTGAAAGTCATGTTTCATTACTCTTTAAACTAAAAAAGAATGAGACTGGGTTGATTTTCTCTTTAGCTTAATAAATTTCAATTCTTTGGCATTTTGGGATCATGATTTCAATTTATCCCCCATTCATTCCTTCCTTTCTCATTTTCCAATTTTGAAGGTAGCCATCACATAGGCTTCTATTCTTTTTCTTTTTTCTTCCTCCTCTTCCTTCTCCTCCTCCTCCAATAATAATAATAATACTTCATCATCTTCCTCTCCCCCTCCTCCTCTTTTCTCTCTCTCCCTTTCTTTCTCCTTCCTCTCTGTCTCTTTCTCTATCTTCTTTCTTACTTTCTTTCTCTTTCTTTCTTATTTCCTTTCCTTGGTAAAGCTTAATCACTAAATCTATTTATATTAAAGTATCACAATTAACTAAATTAAAGTCTTACTCTATGAAATTCCTTAGCTTAGTTATATCTTCTTGTTTATAATTCCTATTAGCCATACAATAGTGCCTTCTTATACCATTGTTACAGCAATCATGTCCCAATGTTAGATTTTCAAGACATAGATTAATGTTTACTTAGGAACCCTAAGTATCAAAGAATAAATGTCATAAAATATTTAACCTTAAATGTACCTTTTCTTGGACAGTAGTTTTTTCTTTTTTAATCTTGGAGTAGTTGTGCAAAAAAGTTGCCATTCAACAAAGTAGTTTATGAATACTGTGCATCTTTGTCAATGTCACACCTTGCAACATTCTAGTTTCAAAATTTCCTTGAAGATCACCGAGTTTATGTTACTTTTGTCACTCAGAAGTCATCAATGTCTAAAACATTCCCTAAAAAACTGAATTGAAACCTTTCTCAATGATAAAAATGTAATTCATATATTAAAATACATGTCTTATAAGCATCAAAAGGTAAATTTTACTTTTCTATCTTTATAACCCTTCTTATTAAACATTTTTAAATAGTGATTATTATCTTATTTATTGCACAAAAGTTTGTATTAGTCCCCAAATGTACAATCTTAATCCTTTCTATTTTCATGGAAAGACTAGACTATTACATGCTTAATGGTTTTATCAGGTGTAAGAAACATACCACAATTATCTAATATAGTAATACAGAAAAGGTCAATCACTAAAGCAATGCTTTAAAACTGATACAACTATAATATCTAAATAGTGATCTGAAAATCTTCACATAAAAATTTTAAGACTATATGAAAATGAAATATTAGTAGGAATTGAACCATTCAACTGGGTAATGTCACAAACAAAAAATGTAGAAATGAAAACACACTCAATCTTAGCCATAAGGCTAAGATGCTTTGTGGCCAAAAAGAAAAAATAATCATGAATATATTAAAAATCTGAGTCTATGAAATAAATCTACCAAGGTTCAAAATGACACAGTTACTAAGCAGAGATACTCATATTGGGTGATAGCAGAATTTTAGTTTATACGGGTATGGTAAACAGTAAGAACTGAAAAAAAATCTTAGAAGAAGTGTTTTAAAAAAGAATAAATGCAAACTTACCCTAGGCTGTGTATGAGATGTAATATATTCTGGAAAGAAATAATTAAACATTTCATCCCTATGGACAGATTTCAAATTAGTTGTGACCTCTTGGAAAAGGTCTGGTGTCATCAGACAGATGAATGAAAACATTTCTTCAGTATTTTTCACATTTCAAATCTCATCAAAAGCTCAAGATGTTCTTCTGGGCTGTATGATACAGGTTACTGGTTTCTGATGACTCACTGCTTCAACATTTACCCTAGAAGCACAGGCTGGGGACAATGCCAAATAACCCAGAAGCACCTTTACTTCACCCTGCCCCTGCCCCTGCCCCTGTATCTCTTCCCAGTCAAACCTGATCCTGACCTAGGTGTTCTTTGCAAACATAGATCAAACTACAGCAACCCAACACCCAAACCATCACATTATGGGCTCTGTCACACTCAGACTACATCACCTACTGGAGGACTAGATGATGAGGGACAGGCTCTATGCCCATGGAGCGCTGCTGACAAGATCTAAATGGTCCAATGTTACATACCTGCCTTGTTCCATCTGTTCCTCCCACAGAAAACCACAGACTTCAGCCTACAGTTCCCCCAACCCCTCCTCTGCCTTCTGGCCTGCCCTCCCCACCCCCATGGCCATGACCTACCTGTCTCTCTCTGGAACTGAAACAAAATAAGAGCTCAGTGACAACCATTTCCTCACCTGTGGTTCTTCCTGTCCTCTTCATTTATTGATCTGTTTAGTGAAATGGATTATGTTTTGGTTCCTGTGTCATATTTTCTATTGCATTGTAACTTTGATTATTTAGACTTATCCGTTTTGACTCCTAGGAAATTAGATGGCCTGGTTCCTCAGAACCAGCTAGAACCTGTGGATGTGGGCTTTCAGGGAATGAGCAGCCTCACTACTGGGATGAGAATGCTACCTGATACTCATATCCATGCAGGACACAGGTCGTTCCTGCAGGGGAAGGGGTGAGCACAACTAAAGCTAAGCCTGCAATTTCTCAGGCTCAGTCTGCAATACATTCCGTTATTAGAAAACACAACATTTATCCATGTTTTAAAATGTTTATCTTAAAATGAGAGAAGTTATACATAAATAAGATGTACCTACTTGTAAACATGAATAAATATAAGAAAGTTCTGATGAATAAAAAATGAGAAAGTAAGAGAAAGAAAGAAAAGCAAGAAAGAGGGAGAGAGGGAGGGAAGGAGAGAGGGAGGAAAGGAAGGAAGGAAGGAAGGAAGGAAGGAGGGAAGGAAGGAAGGAAGGAAGGAAGGAAGGAAGGAAGGAAGGAAGGAAGGAAGAAGGAAGAAAGGAGAGATACATTTATAAACCTAAATACTCATAAAGGTGAGATCTGAGAATCCAGATTTAAAGTCAACCTAACCAGACATGTCCCAGAGAGTCTTGTCTTGAGTTAACCCAGCAAAAAGGCAGAAATGGAGACCTGGTTCAAATGGTAGAGCACCAGCCTTGAGCCAGAACATTGAGTTAAATCTCTAGCTGGGTGTCCGTGGCTCACGCCTATAATCCTAGCTTCTCAGGAAGCTGAGATCTGAGGATCACGGTTCAAAGCCAGCCCTGGCAGGAAAATCTTTGAGACTCTTATCTCCAGTAAACAACTCAGAAAACCAGAAGTGTTGCTGTGGCTCAAGTGGTAGAGTGCTAACCATGAGCTGAAGAGCGGAGGGACAGCGCCCAGGCCCAGAGTTCAAGCCCTATGACTGACCCCCAAAATGTAAGTTAAAAAAAATCTCCAGTACCAGAAAACACACACACACACAAATAAATAAATAAACTGAGAACCAATAAAATCCATAAACAAACAGCTCACCAGACTGATTAGGATGAAAAGAAAGATTAAAATTAACCAAGGTCACTGCAGATACTGCTTTAGAACTGACAAGATGATTAATAGAAGAGAACATATAAAACCAACACACACACACACACACACACATGTTTATTTTTAACCAATTAGCAAGATAATTTATGGGAGAAAGAATGGGTTTTCAACAAATGTTGTGGGAAATTTAGACATCCATATGCTAAAAAGAGACAGCTCATCACATACCCCCAAATCAACATAAATGTCAAGAGATAAAGTGGCAAAACTCCTAGAAGAAAACAGCAAAAATATTTGCACTTTTCTGCTTCACAAAGATTCCTTAAATAGATCACAGAAACATGAAACATAAATGTAAAAAAAGTATATATTTTTTAATTGACATGTAAAGTCTTCACAAAATACCATGAAGAAAATGAAAAAAATAAGCCATCTTCTAGGAGAAAATATTTGCAAACTGAGAGAATTCATTGGCAGCACAACTTGACTTTGAAAGATGTTAGAAGAAATTTTTTACACAGTTTTCAATTAGAAAAGATCTATGTTGGCTCATCCATTAGGAAAAAAAATGAGATTGTACATTTGTAAAGAAGTGAAAAGACTTGGAAAATTGATGTGAACTGAAGTAAGCCAGGCCCAGCAAGACAAGGGATCCATGTTGTCTCTTGTATTTGGAAGCTAGATTTCACTGCCAAACTCCTAAGTTTGTGTGGCGTGCAAGTATGTACAAACAGTTCAAGAGAGATCTGGAATAGCATAACTTCTTTAAAAGCCCAATTCAAGGTTTAACAAAATAAAACATCAGGAAATGGAGTTGAGGGAAAGGGGTAGACTAATGAAAAGGAGTAGAGAAGGAGAATCCTATAAAAAAAAATCCTACAAAATTAAGAACAGAGAGGAAAAGGGGTGGGTAGTGGAGGGGTGGTGAGATTGTTGGAAGGGGTGACATTGAGCAAGAATATGAATTGGTTTCCCCTATCTGAAGAAGCATCTTTTAATTGAAAGGCAAGCCAACTTTCAGCCATACTTTTGGAAGAGATTCCCCTTTTCATATGTCTAGACTGTGCTAGGCTTCCCTCCCCTCTCCTCCCCTCTCTTCCCCTCCCCTCTTCTCTTCTCTCCTCCCCTCTCCTCTCTTCTCCTTTCCCCCCTCTTCTTTCCTCTCTTCCTTTCTTTTCTCCCCTCTGCTTTGCTCCTTTCTTCCTCTTTCTCTTCTCCCCTCTGCTTTCCTCCTCTCTTCTACTGTCTTTCTTCTCCATCTTTGTCTCTCTCTCCCTGTCTGTCTTTCTCTCCATCTCCTTTCTTGACTGTTGTTCTGACCCCCAACTTAGTGAAACCACTACTCACTTCATTTTTTCCTCCTGGTTGTGGATTTTATAAGCAACACCCAGATGTAACCTCCTACCATTAATAGAACTCAATATGTTTCTCTTCTGTCAGAAATCACTGGGCTGCATTGCCTCTCATTTAGTGTTTGAAAAGTCCTGGCTCAAGCATTATGTACAGTCATCCAAAAATACTTAAATTGAAAAGGCACATCGTTACCCTGTAACTTTGTTTAGCCAAAGAAAAAGTTAACCTCGGAGTTTTATGAGAAATTAATCATGAAAGTCAAAGATATTTTCATCTCAAACTTTCTAACTATGGAATTTTTAATATTAAATTCACCCTTATAATTGCAATTTAACAAGGCTATGTCGTGTATTTTCAAGCATTAAAATAGACTTATAGTCTTCGTTGATCATATTTTCCTAATTCTGAATGTAAACACGACTTTAACCAAACACAGAATAAATTCAAACATAAACACATTCTCAGCGTCTTTTAAATATTTTATATAATCAAACCTTTTTTATAAGTTCCTTGAATGAATTCTTCTGGCAACAATGGTGTACAAACTCTTTAATGTGTTTATCTCATACACGTGGCACCCGAAGGCTAGCCCCAGGATGCAATATGTCTGAATTAAAGTCCTAACTATAGAACATGTAAAATTGAAACAGTTTTGATTGTGACCTTACCACATAGAAGGACTTTGGAGAGTGTCATTTGAAAACTCCTTAGAAAACAGGTTGGGTACGAGATCGACCTGATTCTCTTCTATCCTCTGAGGCTATTTCTCTCTAGAAAGCAAAGTCCTTCATAATTATTTCACTGCCTTCACAACCACTTTAAATGCAGTATTAAATGTTCAATTTATTTTTCATAAATATGGATGAATGGCATAGCGTTTCCTCCCGCTAAAATATATATTTTGAAAAAAAAATAAAAGCCAAGAACAGTCTTTTCTGCCCTCTTTACCTTATCTCCTTAAATTCACCCACCGTTTGACACAATATAAAAAGCCAACAGAGGGCACTTGGGAATAATAACTTTCCGTTTTTAAAAGACTTCAAACTGTAATTTCCCAAGTTAATGAAACCATTAGAAAATTAATTGAGAAGGCTAACAGTGACCATTTGTATGGAATTTAATTTGCTTGAGACCCTGTGATACATTTGCTCATTTAATCTTCTTTGTATTATCTAGGAGTAGGCATCCGCACATTCAAATGCAAACCTGATTGTCCAAGGTCACAGCAGCAGGGCTGGAGATGGCAGTGCACTGCTCCCATCACAGATCCACTCCATTCTGTGCCCCCTCAACTGAGGAGAAGCAGGTTCACTGTAATTTTGACCTTCCTTTCAAGCAGCCCCAACTTAAGTCAACTTTCTATATAACTAAACATGAATATCCTATATAATGAGCTGAGCACTGGTAGCTCACACCTGTAATCCTAGCTACTCAGGAGGCTGGTATCAGAGGATGGTGATTTAAGGCCAGCCTGGGCAGGAAAGTCCTGATACTCTTATCTCCAATTAACCACCGTAAAAACAGAAGTAGAGCTGTGACTAGCCTTGAGTGAGAAAGCTCAGGGACAATACCCAGGCCCTGAGTTCAAGTCCTATGGGCAACAAATTAAAAAAAAATCTGTGAAATGACATGTTTCCATGTTTCTATATATATGCTGACAATCAGTGCATATGTAGATAACATAGAAGAAATTTTTGTGTTATTAAAACAAAAAGAATTTGTTTTTTTTGTTTTTGTTTTGTTTTGTTTTGTCAGTCGTGGGGCTTGAACTCTGGGCTTGGGCGCTATCCCTGCATTCTTCAGCTCAAGGTGAGCGCTCTACCACTTGAGCCATAGCGCCACTTCCAAAAAGAATTTGGACGTGATTATGTCATAGATCTATTAATAATAATGAATTTTGAAGTAAATTTATTTTCTTTCTTAGCTATGCAGAAGTCATTGGAATACTCAGAACACATTTGATTTGCCTTTATGCTGGCTTTAGTATAAAATTGAGCCATGGGAGAATTCTTCTTCTAAGTAGTAAGTACCTGACTCAAAGGACTGAAACTTTTATGTACTCTGAAGTCTCTCTTAGATCTGCCGAAGATCAAACGATTCCACAATTTGATTTTCTTTCTTTTTCTCTTAAACTCCTTTAAGATTGGTTATATTAATTATTGGAATATTTGGTATTATCTATCATACCTTTCCAAATAATTAGAAAACTTCTTAATTTCAGTCTCTAATATACTTCTCTTTGGGGTCCCACATTTCAGCCCTTGTTTTAGGAAGGACAGATATTATAAAACATTTGCTCACTCCTTTATCTTTTTCCCCCTCCACATTCATGCTCTATGACATGTTCCAGCTAAGCAGCATTAAATAATTCCTATTCAACGACCATGGTTATTTTATCCAGACTTAGCTTCATTAATTAAGAGTATTTTATAAGATACTGTCTTGATCCTCAATTAACACAGTACATTTCCCCGAGGAACTCCCAAAATGCTTTCTAGAGTTTATATTCTTTTTCCTTTTAATACTGGGTATTTTCTTGATTTATCCACTCCATAAATATTTATAGATATACAAAGTATCTCCTGCTTACCAGATATTATTCTAACACCTGAGATACATCAGTAGAGGAAACACTGAGATATTTCTTCTCTAGGGAAATTAAAGAGTATTTCTTTCAATAGGAGTTGATGAATACTCAAAAAAATGAACAAAAGTAGGGCATATTTGATTGCTGAGAGTGGGATTCTGATTTTTTTAAGATTGGTTGTTACATATTTTAATGAATGACATTTGAGCAGAATTGAAGGAGAGGATAGAGATGTTTTTAAATACCAAAAAAAGGCCCTGAGGAAGATGTGGTTAGAAGAAGGGAAGAAGGGAATGATTCCGAAAGGGTCAAACATGTAGAAATTTAGAGGTCACTGTAATGACTTCAGCTTTTCCTCTAACATATGACTAACATATTTAGAGAGGTGAGCTGATGTGACTTATATTGTAAAAATATTATTCCTGATAATGTTTTGAGAAGACACTCTGGAGATATGCAAGGAACAGTCTTTTGTAAATACAGACAATTGTAAATATAGTAGGCATTTTCCCTCATTTATTTTATTTATCTTTATATGATATTTTACAACATAGATTGTGTAAACCATGAAGATTCATGATAACTAAATATATATGGCAGAATATAATATTATCTAAAGGTCCACTGAGATAAAGATTAATATAAGAGAATTTCAAGAAAACACTAAAAATAGAGGAAAAGAAAATTTAAAAGCCCAAAGAAGAGATGGAAGGAAATAATTTTATCTAATTAATCCAAAGAATAATTACCTAATAAATCCAAATAATATTGGAAAGAATGCAAAAGATGATGGTAAAATAGAGAAAAAATAGCAAGAAGATAATGTGATAAGCAACTACATTAATAATTACATTAAATGTAAGTAGTCTATGCTCTTCCATTGAAAGGGAGGATTTGTTATATTGACCAAACAAGCAAGGTTCTATTGCTTATAAGACTTGTGCTTTACATAAAACTTCAGTGAATGAATAAGGAAAGATATCTCATGTCACCCATTAGAAAGCTGGAGTGGCTGTATTATTTCTGAAAATGTAAAGAATGGTATCAAAAATTACTTACCTATAACTAAAGAAGACTGTTTAACAAAAAAGATAGTTTCTATCAAGCAGGATATCATAAAACACCAAATAGCATACTTGTAAAATACGTGAGAAAATCCTGACAGAGCTAAAAGAAGCAATAGCCAAATTGATACTCATGAGCAGAGATTGAAGGATTCTTCCTTCCACAGTTGATAGGAAAGTAGAGAATCTATCATTGAAAAACTAAAAGAATACTGAGCATATTTTACTTCTTTAGTTTTTTTCTGTCTATGCTTTAGTTTAGTTTTGGTTTTTCTCTGGCTATGCTTGTCTTAAAACTTCTTCATTCCGAAATATACAACATTCATAACCCTTTCTGATCAATCTGTTAGACTAGATCAATGGTTAGATAGATCAATCCCACCATTGGTCTTTGTGTTGTTTTCTCATTAAATTCCTGGCTGGTTAGAGTTTCTTCTCTGTTATTTTCTCACAATGATATCCTTAGAAGAATATTTATAGTGTCATTAAAGCTGAAATTTGTTTGCAGCACCATTAATTCAAGTGAGACATATGAGGGAATTTTTTGTCTGGATATAAAAATTTGCATTGCCATTTTTCCCCTTAAGTTTCTGTAATAGTCATAGATTGATTGGGATTTGTAGATTTCTTTCCATTCACTTGGTTTCCCTTGAAATATATTTTGTCCTCTTCCTATTCTTGTTTTTGTTTGGATTTCCTGGGAGAAAAGAATATGAAAGAACATTCAAATCATGCTGTCAACATTTTACAGATAATTCAATGGGGGCTTTGAACTTTGGAATTCTTGGTAGATATTCCATCTACTTTGAAATGAACTTCTCCACAATTATCTGACAAGGAAATTGATCTTCTTACTTTATTCATCATATTTTCACAAATATAGTGAGGCACAGAATTGAGACCTGGCTTATGAGCCTGATATAAATATTGGAAGTAGTATAAAGTAGAAAATGTATAAAGTATGAGGGAGAAGAAATACTGTCAAAATAGATAAGTGTGTTTTATAAAGATCTATTTGTACTGAGGTAGGCATTTTGCCATGTGTCTAGAATATGTCTTTTTGTTGTTGGTGATAGTCTTAGGGCTTGAACCCTGGGCCTGGGTGCTGTCCCTCAGCTCTTCAGCTCAAAGCTAGTCTTCTACCACTTGAGTCACAATGCCACTTCTGGTTTATTTTCTGATGGATTTTTGGAGATAAGAGTCTCATAGAATTACCTGCCCAGGCTGGCTTTGAACCATGATTCTCAGATCTCAGCCTTCTGAGTAACTAGGATTACAGGCATGAGTCACCGGCTCCTGGCTAGATGTTACCATCTTATACCTGGAACATCATTTGAATCATGATCTTGGTGGGAGAGCATGATTACATTAACCCAATATAGAGAATTTTATTTAGTTACAATATAATTTTCCCATAAAAACAATGAATATATAATAACTGTTCTAATACCCAGATAGCAGCAATGACATTTTCTTTCCAAGTTGATTTTAGCATCCCAGTAGGAACACAGCAGAAAACAGTGTGAAAATTAGCAAGCACAAGAGGCTCCTGTGCACACACACCCACACATGGAAACTGCAAAAATTATAAATTTGTAGAATTACAAAAAAAGAAGCTATTTTTTTCAAAGAAAAATTTCAGTGCATTTGGAAGAGAAACAAAACAAACAAACGAACTTATTCTACAGAAAGAAAACTTCTTACAATCCTAACAGAGTTCCTAATCACTGAGGTTGTAGTCCATGAAACAGGAAAGGTAACTTTTTAAACAAAACTTCAATGTCAGAAATTTTTTTAATCAATAAATAAAAGGGAGGAACCTGTTATTGGTCCTTAAGAATAGCTCAAACTTAGTTCTGTACCTGCATGAATGGTTAAGTGGGTGGAACCATGAATGCCCCCATGATTGCTGATAAATCCTAGATTCAAAGACATCAGCTTCAACTCCAGCTAATACATTGTATGCATTTACATGAATTACAATGTTAGGTTATAAACTGTATGGACTGAGTGTTTCTACTCAAAATGTGTATGTAGAAATTCTAACCTTCAAATGACAGTGTTCAGAAAGAGCCTTGGGAAATTATGTGGGTCATGGGAGTGAAGTCTTCCTGAATATGGTTAGTGTCTTTATGATAAGAGACCCATGAAAGTTCTGTAGTCTTCTCTTCTCCACCGGGATATCTACTGAAGATGCCATTTCCAGCCTGGAGAGAGGTCACACAGGAACTGGACCATAGGAGCATTTTGATCATAAACTTCCAGTACTGTGAGAAATAGACTGAAATGTAGTAAGTCTCCTTTATGATGCTTTGTGATAATCCTCTTAGCAACTAGAATCCAGGCTTTACCACTCAGTCCATTTCCTCTCTAGTTCAATACATAGGAAGAAAACTTCTGAAACTTATCCCTCCTACTTCAGGGTTTTGATAGCTTAAATCCACTTTGGAAAGAAATAGCAATAATTCTTCTTACTAGTCCAATCGCTTGGTCTTCTATAGGTTAGAATGAAAAGAACAGAGGAGAAAGGGAAAGTCTTTAGTTACAGAAAGCAGTGCTTGAACACATGCTCTGTTTATTTTGTTAATTGGATATAATGGTGTATTTATGTAGGTAAGTGAAGACCATCCTGTGGAGAACACAGCCATTCTTTTCTGAGCTTGTATGCATGCCAAGGGAGTTAGCTGTTGCCTCTCAAAAGTGCAGCAGGCCATGATAGGCCATGTTTTGACTAGGGATGATGGTGTCAGGGGTGGTGGATGGGTTTGGGGGCTTCTTCTCTGGGTCAAAAGTGTGTTATTATGCATACAGTTTGACTATTGTCTCTTTTGTTGTTGCTGTTATTATTGTTTTTAATTGAGCCTCCTTTGACTGATACAACTTAATCAAAGTACAAAGTATACTGAGACTGCAATACCTGATGTTCTTCTTTTGGAAAATAAAGTTAGAGAGCTTTAGAATATCTATATATTCAGAAAGTAAAATGTGCTATATTGGCTGCAAGATTGATGGTGCATAAGGAAATCATATTTGCTCAACAAGCTGAGCAACAAAACATTCATGCCTGTGTCAATAAAATGATCTGCACTCATTTCTGAAAACATAATTGAATCCTAACTATTTAACATGACAGTACTAAAACCAACAGTTTCAAGAAATTGTTGTATTTGAGCATATCACACACATACACATGCACACCCCTTAAATCTTTACATAGATCTATATAATATTTTGGTTTGAGTCTTATTCCAGTTTTAGTAAAGGCAATCAATTAATAACCAGCAGATATGTTTTCATTTCCACAATCCTGTCTTTCTGGCCTGCTAAAATAAACCCTGACATTTCTGATTCTTATTTATTCTTACTACAAATACTCAATTTCTTTACTATCTCATCTAATGATTGGAGTCTTGTGGTAAGATTTTCTTTTTAGTTCTTTGCTCACCTATTTTGTAATAAAGTACTTTTGGGTTTTTGATTCTTGCTGTCCTTTTCAATGATATGCATATATTTTGGGACCTATAAAATAAACCTCCATTTTCACTGAGGCTCCTAAGCGAAGAAAAGCCATGGAAACAACTTTGATACACATTCTCCATCATTTATCATTGATATAATGCATTGGATATGTTTCATGTTCACTTCCATTGTCTCTCTCCTGTATGGATTGTATCTTTCTTCATGGAACACCACTCTCCTTTGCATTCTGGATGTAAGAATGTAGGCTAGCTTCATTCCATCCCAGATGTTGCAAATGGGGGGTGGGGGAGGGAAGCTCTTTTTCTCTAGCTTGTAGATGGGAAAGGAACAGTTCCTAAAGCATCTTTGGCTTTGAGTTCCACAGACTTACAGACTGAGCTTTCAAATTCAGGGGGCTTTCATCTCTGGATCCTAAGAACCAGATGCTTCTGTTTTCAAGGCCTTCGAGGCCAGGCAGAATTCATTGTCTAAAATTTAGAGCAGCAAAACCCAGCAGCTGCTTTATAGCTCTTAGCTGACCAGGTTGGGACCCTCACCTCTGTTCCTTTATAACTCCCACATTTGGCTCTTCACAGCCTCTCCTGTTCTGTAATCTCAGTCTCCAAGATTAACCAGCCTGGTTACATGGCCAGGAAGAGGTGTGATACCATGCAAATTCAAGATTATCATTGGCACCAATGCCAGCTTTCATTTCATTAAGACTAATCACATAATGACTGAGCAAAAGTCTCATCAAAGGGCTAAGCATAAACCATAAGGTAATAACATCTTCCTGTCAATCATAAGGTTTTTTTTTAAAGACTGTTATGACCAAGTCCACAGCAGCCAGACATAGGTCCTCAGAAGAGCTTCAGGCAAGGTTATTTGGAGGTCATCGAGCCTTTCAATAAGCACAGAGGAGTTTCTCCATGCTAACACATGTGGGAGGCCTTCTAAACAGAACTCTTAGCAAGCAGTGGTCCTTTCAGTTTGAGTTCAGCTTCCTCAAGGTGTCCAATAAAGTTTTAGAGCAGCTAGTTTACTATATTGGCAGTCTGGCTAGTCACCAAGAGAAGATCTGTTGAGTTGACAGCTTCCTGCTCAAGGCAGTCAGGCACAAGGGATGGATCTGACACCTGTCAATCAAAAAGTCAAATTGGTCTGCTCCAAAACAACTTAGCTTATTTGAAAGAAAAGTAAACAGAAAAGGGTGCTTATAACAACAACAAAAGCCTATCATTAATGTTGACGTTCTTTGATATTTAATAGTGCATAATGTCTAGCTGAACAATCTTAGGGCAAGTTGGATCATTTTATCTGTGTCAGGAATATAGATACTATATGACACTTGTATAAGGAAAAGGTTTGATGAAAGGATTCCAGTCGAATGACATAAACCCTTCCAAAACATTCTAATGTGTAAGAAGGCAATTCTAATTTAATCAAATGACAAGCAAATTTGATCAAGTGGTAAGTAATAGATGGAAGGAAATGATGAACCAAGCTAAACATTAAATCCAACATAGTGCATTATCCAGTGTCTCTTCCTTTATCCTTTTCTTACTTTCTCCATTTCCTTTGCTTATGGTTTTACTTCTATATCCTTCCCTGCTGTATAAATCTTTTGCCTCCCTCAATCAAGTCTCCTTTCCCTTTGATTTTCTAAGGAAAACGTGTTCCATCTTAGACAATATAATTACATTCGTTTTGTTGAAGTTCAATTGCTTCTCAGTTTCAAGAGTGCCCCTAAGGGAAAAACACTACCACCATAGTTCTCAAAATCCCTACTCGCCTTTGCTTCTGGCAAAGATAGAAGATTTAATAAATAATAAAGAGACTATAAAAGAATATCTCTCTCTCAGAGAAATCCAGCTAATAGGTCTGATATTTTCTATGAAAGCACACGTTGACTTTTGTCTTAAACTGTTGATGTATGCTCAGCACTTACATTTTCAGTTGTTTCAAGATAATACTAAGAATAATAATAGCTTCTAGACAAACAGAAACAATGATTTATGACAATAAGCCATAAAAACAAAAGTTCTAATTGCTCCATAGACCTATAAAGTACAATTGCTTTTGATACATGTCCTTAATTTAGATATTTACCTCAATATCTATTACTTCCTGAGAATGCTCATTTAATGTACTTGGTTGATAGTAATTATTTTATGGGTCTTTGAATATGCCTTACATCTTTACAGAAAATGTCAAATTATCCATTGTTATTGCTGTCAATGAGGAAACTTCGCAACAAACTAATAATATGCTCTAATGGAGAGTTAAAGATGAACTCCGTAGGTGTTACACAGATCATTCTTTCAGGACAGATTCCTATCATCAAATATATCCCAGCATTCCTAATGAAACATTGGCTATCCACAGACACATAAAATTTACTAAAGATAATGATTCTTGAAAAAGATAAATCTAAACACTGGAACTGATTTCTTTTATTCCTAATTATATGCAACTGTGCCCAGGCTAACTCAATTTTTGTCTAAGAATGTATGTTGATCTTAGGGAACGATTTTTTTTCCCTAACATCACGGCAATCTCTAGCTGCAGTAAGATTTTGAGATCCCAGTTAGAATACATATATAACTGCATTTAGTAGATCTTATACAAATAGTGCTTGTTTGTATTCTCAACAAAACCCAAAAGTAACTGATATAATTGTCATGAACACTGCTGTCTCTATCTTAGACACTCCTCCCCAAGCTTAGAGTGCTTGAAACCACTTTTTGTTCTGTTCTTTTTCTACCCACCAATGTTTACTTATTTTCACAGTTGTTGTAGCTGTAAGATAATAACCAGCTTCCTTTCTCTTATGGGTGCCCTTAGAGATGGTAGCCTCCCCTCGTTAGAGTTCCTTAGCTTTAGTCTGCACATGATGACTCAAGTTTTATAGATCAGAAAATGCTGTTGAAAGGGATGAATTCCCAAAGATCACATCATTAACCATTGAAATGGTCAAGCTGACACCGTTAGTGTTATAATCTCCTACTTAGGCCTCTTCTCAGCTCCTTTTCTGTTCCTGGTGACTCCTAGGCAAACATTCTCATTTAGGACCCTTCTGAGAAAGCCCTGTAGCACTCTAGTGCCCTAATGTTCAAGTCAACAGCGGAAGAGGACTTCTAAGAGTCGTGTTTGCCAAACAAGTCTCCTTTCTCTTCTCTTACTGTAGAACTTCAGCCTCAGCATGAGGTGTGGTTATTGATGCTAAGCTTTTTTAGCTAAATCACACTAGGGTTTGGGCATTCAGTCAGTATTCTTATTAACAGAGAATTAACTTTTCAGATACAGTTGCATTTGAAGAATTAAGCAAGAATTTCAGGCAGAGAAGCCTTTGGTGTTGAACTACTCTTTTTGTGTGTGAGAACCATCTTCCCCTAGAACCAATAAATTTCTGAGTCCTTTGCTCTCATTGGTCCCAAAACAGGAAGCAGAGAATTGATGCTTAGTGAATACTAAAGCTAAGAAGGTCTAACAGGGAGGAGTTTCTGAGCTCTGTTCTGTGACAGCGCCAGTATTAGAGACATCTTCTGGATAATTACTGTTGATATTTGTCCTTGTGACAGCAATAGAGCATTGACAAAGTTTAATGTTTTCTTTTTAATCAACCCAAAACCAGACAGTCGCTCCTGAAGGAGTTTGCAAAACCACATAATTGCATTGATTCTATATCTTGATTTTCCTTGCCAGTAGGAGAACTTGAAGCCGAGACTTCGGACTGCGCTTGATTGTACTCACATGGTTGGTGTTCTGTCATTTGAGCCACACCTCCAGCCCAGGTATTTTTGCTAGTTTATTGGAGATGGCCTCTCAGTGTTTTCTTTTTCCTGGCTGGCTTCAAACTGTAGTCTTCCAGATCTCTACATCCTTGGAAGCCAAGATTAGAAGCATGGGTGGGCCTTCAGTTTCCTACCCTTAATTCTATCCTTGACAGAATACATGATCATAACTAACTTAGGAATTGTCTGTTGAGAGCTCATGATAAGCAATGTCTCCTCTATGTGACTTTGAGTCAGGAGCTGGTGAAGATTAGCCTCTTGCCATCAATTCATGAGGGTGATGAGATGTAGAATGTCTTCTAAGACTTGTGATGTAGTTGGGCAATGGATAGAGTATGAGGAAAACTGACTAAAATAATTCTGAAAAGCAGGTCTCAGATTTATGCTACATTCCTTGTAGTACCCAGTGTACATATGGTTGAGCAAATCGTTCATTATCCTCTAGATCCACACTTGTTATTTCTAGTTACTTCTAACAGTAAAAGTTGGATTTTCCTTTTTGTTCATCCCTGTTGCTTTGTCAGGAAATACATTTGAAACCATTTGTACAGTCAAATGCACTGGTGATACAGCTCATAAATCTGGCTTGAAAAATGCAGGTAATTCCCTTTGATGATGCAATTTTCTCTGTGAGTTGACAGTTACATGTCTTTTCCACACTATAGTTATTTATTTGCAGGGTTAATGTGTTATTAAGGGAATAATTTATTATTATCATGTGTTATTCCCTTCCTCTAGTTTAGTTTTTTAGAGATAATTTCAAAGTAATACCTTCCCTAAAATATGATGCTTTTTTGGTTATTTGTATATTTGTTTTGAAAGAGAACAGCTTGGCTAGTGATACTCTGCCCCAGAGATCTATTATTGGAAGAAATGTTTTGGCAACACAATTGTTAACAGTAGAATCATTTTATCTTTCTTTGCTATTAATAGAAGGGAGCTTATAGAATTGTCTTGTATACAATTCAATAAAAATTAACCACTTGTTGATTTTAAGGGCTATATTACCATGGATATAATATATTATACTCTGACAGTTTCCTATGGAATCACGAGAAAAGTTCTGTAGCCTAAACAAGTATGGAGACTTCCTTGTAGTTTCTTTTAAAATAAATCAACACAAGGAAATACCATCAACATGCTTATAGTAGGAAACAAAAACTTCCTTTCTACACTGAACAACATTCAATATTCATTGTGACATTGAAGTAAGGAGGCTGAGCCTAATTTACCTTCAACAATATTCTCCTGAGTAGATGCTGAAAAACCTAAAAATGAGAAAGAAGCAGAATATATAGCTGCTCATTGTAGAAATAAAAAGCACTCCTAAAGTTAATGTTCTTACATTCCACATGCCATTCTGCATCGTTTTCTTTTATTCACTTAGCACACAATTACCCTCTATTAAGCTCTAAATAAATCATTTAGAGACCTTTAGAATTTTTTTTTTCCTGAATACGAAGTAGTTGGCTTTATGCAGATATCCCTCTGAATTTCATGCATTAGATAATGACACATGTTCATGAAAACCTTGTTTTATTTACACTTTCAGATTCGTTCTGATTCTTCAGATTCTTCTGATTTGTGAAAAGCAAATTCCTTGCCTACAAAGTTCAAAGGCTTAGGACTATGTTGCTCTACAATTCTGTGATGAGAATAATATTCTGCACTTCCAAAAAATTGAGTTACCCTATAAACTACTTTCTAAATAGGAGCTAATGAAAAATGCCATTGGTCCTTCTGATTCTTTTATCAAATTGCATTCCAAACTCCCAGAAAGCTCTGCTTCTAAAATTGAAATAACAATACACAACAATATGAAGCACTCCTTTTCTTAAGCCAGTAATTGTCTCACCAGGATAGGCATTTATTTGAGTTTGCTTTGTTTTTACATAGGTGTATATTAAATTGTCTTTTTCCATTTTCTAATAGTCAGCAAAGATTATCTTCAGTTGAAGAGACAGGAAGACTCTACTGGCCCTAAAAGGGTGAGTTCATCTAAAAGGCACTTGTCGAAATCAAATAATGACATTTCGGCAATTTGGTCATTACACCTTTTCCTTCTTTCTTTAAATATCAACCCAGAAGCAAAATTGAAAGAGTCTAGATTTTAGCAATTTTACAGGAGATGACAGGAAGAAATCAGACATAAAACTGACCCTCTTTTGACCAAATGTGTAGCTGCATATTAAAATGTTTGTTAACGTAATTTGTACAACTCTGCAGATTATTTCCTTTCTCTTTCTTGCCCTCTTTCTTTCTTTTCTCCTTCTTCCTTTCTCTCTTTCCCCCTTTCTTTTTCTTTCTTCTCTAAATGAGCATCATCATTGCCATCATCATCAGAATCATCATCACATTTGCCCATAAATACAGATTCACAAAAGCATGATCTAACAATTAACTTCATTAAGGGTCAGCAATAAATGTTCTCCTCAGCAGCCCAAAGTGAACAGAGAAAGAGGAAGAAAAAAAAGAAAAGACAATATCTGTGAGACTAGGGGAAAAAGCTATCACTAAAATATTCCGGATTCATGTAAAAGTGTTACTAAAAGCAAGACAGCGTCTGGCAAGGTATATAATGGGAAACAGCCTTCAGGGTAGCAGAGTAAAAACAGAAATCACAGAAAACTTCCAACCATGGGAAGGTTGTCACAAAATTGCACAAGCATTATGGGAAAAGAAAAAGAGGTAAAGGGGGAAAACATAGAAGTCTTGGGCAGGCAAAGCATCCTTTGGACAAAGGTAGCAGATGATAAAAAAAAAAGTGTCAAAAACCAGGAACACATTGAAGAAATGAATTAATGGAGCTCTTCCTTTTAACAGTCAGGCAACCCTGTGGAGACGCAAAGAGAGTTGAGGGTGGTGTGGAAAAAGAAATTCAAGAAAAATAGGAAGACAGCTCTCTACAAAGGAACTTTTATTGGGGGGGGGTATGTTTCAAGAAAACAGAATTCCAATTGAGATTGCATGTGTAGCATAGGAAGCTTGCAAATACGTTCAAAACACAAAGGAAAATTTGAGATTTTTTGGGGGGGGAGGTAAGAGGTGTGGGCTGGAGAAATAAATACAAGTTATTTTGGGGAAAAAAGTCCATTGGTATATGTGGTGCTGAGGTCACTGTCAGGATCGAATTTGGCAAAAGGTAGTGTCACTACCGATTGCAATTGGCAGAGGAATTTGCCACGTGGACTCAAGCATTAGAGCCCTCGGTTGACACCAGACAGGTCTTTGATTGCTGATTGGATGCTGAGATTTAATCTCATCCGTGGATTCATCCTTGGATGGATTCTTAGTAAGATGGCATTACTGAAACATAGGAGATGGGTTCTAGGGGGAGAAACTTGGGACACTGCGGCCAGCCACTGGAAGATATGCCTTCTCTCCTCTCTTTCTCTTTGCTACTCCTTTTTCCACCACGAGGTAAGCTTCTGTTTCACCCCATGATCCCCATCCTGATGCTATGCCTCCCAACAGAGCCAAAGGATATTGAGTAAAACCTTTCAAACCACCAGCCAAAGTAAATCTCCCCTCCCCTATATTATTTCTCTCCAGTGCTGGACACAGTCATAAAAAAAAATCTGGCTACCACACTCTCTAAAGTTAGTCTTAAAGCGATAGTCAGTTGTTTACTGTCAGATCCTAAGTAAAACTGTCCTGGAAGTTATAGCAAGCTATTCCATTGGATTAGTCCTAAGAGATGTCTCCTAGAGCAGGTTTACTGACCTGAGTGGTTTTTCTTTTTCCTTGTGGCTCATAGTTTCTATTTTAATGGGGTGTGACAGGAATAACTTTATTTGGGGCAATAAACTTTTACGGCGGGGAGAAGGCATCTTTCAGGAACGAGGTAGTTGCTGAAAGGTAAAAGTCGAGGGTTCTACCGAAAGGCACAGGAAACAGAAGAAAGAACTTACTGCAGAGGGAGAGAGAAGTCACAGGCGACCTGCTATCCGTGGATACAGGATGGCCAGGAGTCCACCACGGGGGAAAGATGAACGCTCACGATGCGGGTCGTGCGCCATGGTACTGCAAATGCTGCGGTCCACTGTCCAACTCTAAGAACACTGACACTTTCCCACACATCTAGAATGTTCACTTTACCACTTCAATTTAGCTTACCGCAACAGATCACCGAGTCTGGAACCAGATCCTAGGTTAATCTCTCAAACGAAGGCAGGCATATCATGGTTGTTGTCAGCAAGCGCTTTCACTCTGCTAAGGGGAGGTTATTTTTCCTGGTGAAAAGTCCTGGCAAAGGAATTCGACACAAACTTCACTGCCACCGAGACACATCTATTCTCCTCCCTGTCTGTGGAGCAAGTGGGTTTCTTTCTTTATTTTTTAACTCACATTCTGCCAGGCACCAGTGGCTCACATCTGTCATCTTGACTACTCAGGAGGCTGAGATCTGAGGATCACAGTTGGAAGCCAGCCCAGGCAGTAAAGTCCATGAGATTCTTCTCCAGAAAACTAGAAGTGGCTCTGTGGTTCAAAGTGGTAGAGTGGTAGCCTTAAGCAAAAGATCTCAGGGACAATGCCCAGGCTCTGAGTTCAAGTCCCATGACCAAACACAAAAAACAAAGGAACAACAAAAAGCAAACCCCACATTCTAATCAGTGCTCTCATTTATTGTGTTCAAAGGTATTACACATGAATGACCCTGCAGTGCGGCATATAAGAAGTACCTTCTCTATGTGCACGTATTTGGGCAGTGCATGTATGTGTGTTTCTATGTATGCTTGAGACAGACACCTACACTTACTCATGAGCAACAGCTCATCAACTAGAACATTAACCAGCCAAGTAGAAAGCAAGTTGAAATGTGTGACAAGGTTATTGGTTGGAGGAGTTGATAAATGAACCACTAGAACTATAACCAGAAAACATGTACTCTTTGAAGGTTTTCAGTAATAAAGCCAACAGAATGAGCCATTTCATAAATCATCTTTCTGTACCCCGACATTTGAGGCTAATCAACGTGCTTGTGTGTGAATTGACTCTTGAAATAAGGAAGAAATATCACAAACAAAGAGACCAAGAATTTAGAGACATAACAAGAGACAAATTTCCATAAAAATTATTGACAACACTTAGAATAATAGAATAATATTTCAGTGTGCATGTATATTATATAGTTATATATAATTATATATAATTTTGGTTACATATATAATTATATATAATTTTGGTGATACAGGATATACTAATGTGAGGAATAGTATTGTTTAGGAAGGTGATAACAGTTTAATGATAGTTCAACATTAATTACTGTCTACAAGCAAAACTTATTGCAAATGTTTATCTGTTAATGCAGAGCTGCCATGAGACTTTTAGCTATTTTATCTTTGAAAATGCTTTATCATGCGGATATTTCCTGCCAAATATTGATAGCAGTCAATAACCATATGATCTTAAGTGAGCATATTTATCAATTTGAAGGTATTTATAGACTGCTATTTAAGATTCTTGCTTGATATTGCTGTTTTAGTGTGTTATTAGGCTACATATTAATCTGTTTGCATTTGAAAGTTAGGTGGAAGGTCCACAGTTGCACATTTAAGTGAATTGAGAAATAGGTATTTTTTTCTTGCCCTTGCACTGGGCTAAAAAAAAATATTGCTACCAGAACTGCAAAGATTCTTTTTCAGAAAATATATTCCACGTAAATGTATGTAGGAATGCAGATCTTCTTGTTTTAACTTTTGACAGCACAAGAAATGTATGAAGCAGCTTGGCATGACTTGTGCTTCAAACAATGTTGCTGAGGAAACTTCACTCTACTGTGAGTTTCACATAACAGCATCGTGTTTGTCTTGTAATTTTAAGTCAAAATTAGCCAAGAAGCATGAATAAGTATACAGTAAAAGATAATTTCTACAGAACAGGAAAAATGCTTTGCAAGCTGTACATCTGACAGGATTCTAATAAGTAGAATATACAGGGGGCTTCAAAAACTAAATCCCCAAAGAATCAATAACCCAATTGAAAAACAGAAAACATGAAATGAACAGACACTTCTCAAAAGAAATACAAATGTCCAACAAATATATGAAGCAATGTTCAGCATTGTTGGCCAGAGAGAAAATGAAGCTCCAAATGGCACCGAGGTTCTGCCTTACTAAAACCAAAAAGAACATCATCAAGAATACAGATGACAGCCGGTGTGCTGGTGGCTCATACCTGTAATCCTAGCTACTCAAGGAGGCTGAGATCGGAGAATCAAGGTTCGAAGCCAGCCCAGGCAGAAAAATCTGTGAGACTCTTATCTCCAATTAACCACCAGAAAACCAGGATGGAAGCTGTGGCTCAAATTCATAGAGCATTAACTAGCCTTGAATAAAAAGCTTAGGGACAGTGCCAGGCCCTGAGTTCAAGCCCTATGACTGACAACAATATAATAATAATAATAATAATAATAATAATAATAATAATAATAATAATAATAATAATACAAACACCAAGAAGTACTAATGAGGAAGATGTGAGCCCGGTTTGGGAGGACATCATCAAAATGCATGGATTCCTCTCATTGACATGTTGAATTGAAAGAAGCTTTGTACAACCATTTAAGGATAATTTTAAAATTTTAGAAAGTTGGAAAGTGTGGCTCAAGTGGTAGAGAAGCAGCAGGAAGTGAAAAAGCCAAGTGAGAGAGCTAGAGGTGCAGTGTTCAAACCCCCATATCTGCACAATAAATAAACAAATAACCCATCAATCAATCTAGCTGCCAAAGGAAAAGAAGACTTCTGTCAAGGTTTCTTCTGTTTATCATTATCATTGAATGAGAACTGTCAGCATCTATCCTGCAACCCAGTTGGAAACTTCTTTATATGAATTCTAGGGAGATTGTCTACTCCATTTTGTTCTCAGGTTCATTTGTGAAGGTTTGCTCAATATACCTCTCCAAAGAGGATAGATAGAGAAGGGAAAATGAGATCAATATTTCCAAAAGAAAGTTTCCTCAAATGTTTCAGATGGTTCTAAAAATGGCTATCAAATTTAAACACTTTCCCTTTTATGAAATAAATACAAGGAGGTAAGACAACCAGAAGTTTGTGTGGTGTGTCAAGTGATAATAATCATTACTGAGGTGGTTAGGAGAGATACAGATTCTGTTGTCTGGGAAAACCACACAAAATAGCCACCATCCTTAGATAGCCAAGGTTTTCAAGAATTTCTTGAATCAAACTGCTATATTCTAGCAATATACACTGTGAATATATTTATTTTGTAGGTAAAATATGACAATACCAGTCACAAAGCCTATATCATTTTCAAAGTAACAGGGAAAATTCTAGTTAAGAAAGAGACATAAATGCCCTGTGATGTTAGGGTATTTCTTATTTATATTAGTGTTAACTGTTGCAAGAAACCTGTAGTGTTATACACTTGCACACATAAAATCGGGACATATAGAATATGTCATGTAGATTATCAGTGATACTCCCAGAGGGAAGATTAACAAATTCTCAGTCTAAAATATTCACTTCTCTGTGGCTGAGTCTACCTCTCACTTAACTGGGAAATTTAAAAGCAGTCACTTGATACTGAGTTATTGCTATCCTACTTCTAAACTTGTCAAGTATCATTGTGTCATCATCTGTGGCAAAGTTTACTTTGACATTATATACATATATATCATTATATACATACATATACATACAGTGTATCTATAATGTATATTATATGTGTATATATGTCATATATACATATTATTATATATTATTACATATTGACATTTCTTTTTTTCTTGTTTTTGCCAGTCCTGGGGCTTGAACTAAGGCCTAGGCACTATCCCTTAGCTTCTTTTGCACAAGGCTAGCATTCTACTATTTGAGCTACAGGTCCACTTCCAGCTTTTTCTATCTAGTACTTTAGAATGATACCCAAGACTTCATGCATGCTAAGCAAGCACTCTGCCACTAAGCCACATTCCCAGTCTGATATTTCTTATATATTATTAATATATATTTATATTTATTAGGTATTATATGTGATATTATATGTTGTGTATAATATATGTGTGTATTGTATGTGTGCATATATATGTATAATAATGTATATGTGCACTTATAACATATGTATATATACACAGACATATATATATATATATAATGTGACAATAATTGTTTTTTTAATGGATGAAGCATGTTTGAAAGAAAATTTTAGGGTAGTTTTATGAGATGTCATACTTTAATTCCAGTTGAGGAGAGTGGAAGGTGGTAGTGAAAAGAAGCAGGAGTTCAGTAAGGGTGAAAGGGGGAAGGTAGAAGCAGCTCACTTATAAGTAGGAAAATAGAACAAGAAAACCTGTTGAAATTGCTTTCTGAAGTGGGTTGGGAGCTGAGGGAAGGGTAAAGCTGACGAAGGTGCATTGTTAGCGAATAAGAACACATCCAAATGAATCTTCTTTGTACACATAATAGGTGGCAATGAAAGCAAACTAAAAGAATTTGGGATCGTTTTTGAATGAGTGAATATGTATCAACTTCTCAAGACTCTACAGGAATTCCAGTTTTATTATATCTCAAGTGTTTGTGAGTCCTCTGTAAGGTAGAGCCTCCCTTCTCACACGATGTTTGGGTAATTTGTTCGCCTCTTCCCAATAAAAAGAAAACTACTTAAAGTAAATACTATTCCAAGACATTGGCCATTGTGTCCTGAAAAATATCTGGTTTAGTTATGTCTAATCTCCTGGAGGGCCTTCAATCCACTGAATTATATTTCTTTAAATGATACAATCATGAAGTTATACACTGTTTTGTCAAGTGTAGAACCCCTGAGGAAATCAAACACAGTGAGTTGAATTTACAAATTACAGGTGCTTGTTTTCCTTGATTCTCTTCCTATCCCTTAAAGAATAGTTTTAGTGCCAAAACCAATGGTAAAGATGTTCTAAATAAATGGACCTGAACTTTCAGATACTCATTTCTGTTACATCTCTTTTGCTACTCAGCAGTGTACACCTTTCTCCACTAAAGAAAACACAACTGGCAGTGTACGTCTCCAAAGTTTACTCTGAGGAAGCGAAGTTGTGATGCTGAAAACCTACAGAATTGCTATAGGAAGTAGCTAGACATTGGGTATGGAACAGGCACAATGAGGCTAGACAACTTTAAGGGAATTGGTGTTTTAGGGGTTTCCTTTTTTGGGGGGTTCCAGTTGTGGGGCCTGAACTCTGGGCCTGGGCGCTGTCCCTCAGCTCTTCAGCTCAAGGCTAGCACTCTACCACTTGAGCCACAGCGCCACTTCCAGCTTTTTTCTTTTTGCTTATGTGGTGCTGAGGAATCGAACCCAGGGCCTCAGGCATGCAAGGCAAGCGCTCTACCACTGAGCCACCTTCCCAGCCCATGTTTTAGGGTTTTTCCCCCCAGGAAATACTCAAATTTGAAATTCTGCAAATATATTCTTTAAAAGTTACTTGTGATTATTATTTTCATTTCCATTTTTAGATCTAACATATCATAGAAAGAAATACTGTTTATCATCATAAATGGGTAACCAGGGTAAATCTGTTTTCAATCCTGTGGGTTGATTTATTTGAATTCAGTATTTTAATTTGTGAATGAAAGACTTCAGAGACTGAAAAATCATCAATAATTTATATTATAAAAGTATGGATAATATAGAAAAATACTCTAATATTTACCTGAAAATGTTTCTGTAGTTTAGATAATCACTCAAACCTAGAAATTGTTAAATGTCATTAATATAATAAAATAAGCATAGCAAGATGGTTGTGATTTTGACCAGGAACAACTTTATACATTTGTAATACACACTCTTTAAAACTTCAGAACTTCCATCATTCAAGTGACAGGAGAGGTCATGACTAGGAAGATCGCCATTCAGTGTGAACCCCGGGCAATGAACACAAGACCCTGTTTAAAAAACATTATTAAAGCAAGAAATGATTGGGGATGTGGCCCAAATAATAAGACACCTGACTGACCAAGTACAAGGCCTTAAGTTCAAATGCCAGTGCCACCACTAAATGGCTTCTTACTTTGTAAATCAAAACATTATCTATCTATCTATCTATCTACCTATCGATCTATCTATCATTGATCTATCTGTCTGCATATATTTATATTTTATGTTTAATTTTATTACCTTTATGCTTACTCGTCAGCTCTTGCTTTTATGTGAGAAATGTTTAATGTTAATAGTCCATATGAACACTTACTATGAGCTACTTATTGTGCGACTTGATAGATCACATATATACTCATCAATACAGATATTGCTTGGATAAATATATAAATACACAATGTGATAACTATATATTGTCCTCTTGCACAACTAAATTTATAGAGTAATAAACTTCTATTGGTAGACATATGAATATGTAGTAATAAATATATGTATTGCTATATATTTTATGTAAATATGGAATGTATATATATTATAATACATGCCACACATGTTCAATATCTATCTACAGCATACATATGTATTATACAAATGTGTATTGCATGCGAAATAACAAATGTAAATACAAATACATTTTTACATATGTATAGACACATTGGCTTCAGAAACCACCTTGTGCCACTGAGATATTCATATTTCTAACAGCTTTTCTGATATGCAGGGCAGGATGATGGCAAAGAATGTTGAAAAACCAGGCTGGGAATGGGAGGGCAGAGGCAGAATGCCGCCGAGGATTTGACAAATGAGAAGTATCATCTTAAGTCGTTGTAAGAGATTTCTACCATCCAATATAAACCACTAGTGTCTGATAACTAATAATAGCCTAATGTGTTTAACTTATGATACCTATTAAGTTTATACCTATACTCATCCAAAAAAATAAGTGTATTGAGTAAAGTAGCTAATATGTGCCAAATATAAAATCACCTTTGAGATTATAGATTTGTGACAACAAGAATAACAAGAATGAAGTGCGTAGAGGAAACAGAACTCTTCAAAGTTTTCAAATAAAAATACTTTCACGTCTAGCTTGTCTAATTTTTTACAGGCTAGGCACAGCTAAGATATGTTAGTTTGGTGAACAATAAGTTTAAATCTGAAAAAATATTCCTTCGAGAGACACCTAAATAACTGCCTGTAAATGAAATTCTGGTATGTAAAAGATATACAAGAGGGTACCCACATGAGATTCTATTTTTTTTTTTAGATCTTTTATCCAATTCATTAAAAAAAATGCTCACAAGGTAATTCTCTATAACGTGTCCATCCATCAAACCATAATACATGTAAGCCCCTTAATCTCCCAACTCAAAAGAAAACAAGATTCTTCCCATGAAAGGCCAATACAACTCAGCAGTAGGGACCACCCTGCCAAATTATTTCTATGTCAGGAGAGGCTTTTCCTGAAAATAAATTTCAAAACTTCCAAGGAAAAGAAGTGGCTGATATCTTCTGCTAATTTTCCTTCTGATTAATGATGGAAAGGTCCTGGGTGAAATTCAGCCCTAGGATAGATGATAGAGGTGACAGAAAAATCCATATTTGTACGTATTTAGTGCAACCAATTTAGATTCTTGTTTGTCCTCCAGTTAGGAGGCATTGTTCCTATACAACTTAGAAAACCAATGGTAAATTATCTTAATGATGCATGTGACCTTCCTAAACTATAGTGTTCATATTCTTCATTTATGAATATACTAAGACAGAAAGTACCTTCTATTTTGTCCTCAGAGCTGCCACAGAACGTTTTTGATATTATGGAAATTCACAAGACAGGTAATTATATTATTTTAGATCATTTTTTCTTGTCACGCTAGAATAACAATTGTGTAGATATAATGTTAGCTCACCAGCTGCCAGTGTCACTGCAATGCTGACAGATACCTGTTTTGAATGAATTGACAGACTGTTAAAATGTTGTTTTTCCGTTGTTATCTTTTAATTTGACTTTGAAAATGAATGTAAAATTCAGTGATAAAGACTACATTTAGAAATCTGGGAAGTAATTTTCTGTGCTTATAAAAGAGATGTATGGTAATTAGCGCGTTGTAACTTTTCTTTAGCTAGATAGAACTCTTCGCTTCTCCAAAGGCAACCATCCTTGTCTCATCTAAGTTTAGTGTGCATTACATAAGTTCTTAATAGCTATTGAATGAGATGAGCATGAACAGCCATAAGTCTCTGGATTGTTGAAGTGGTTTAGAAAATCCCTTCACCTATGGGGATTCTCAAAGTCCATGCTCCCTCAATAAATTAATTTGGAGATACCACATAGATTAAGAAACCTGTGTCTGTATCTATTATTTTGTGTGTGTGCCAGTTCTGGAGATTGAACTGAGAGACTGAGTGTTGTGTCTTGTTCAAAACCAACACTCTACCACTTGAGCCACAGCTCTACTTCCACGTTTGTGGTGGTTAATGGAATTAAGAGTCTCATGGATTTTCCTGCCTGAGCTGCCCTCATACCATGATCCTCAGATCTCAGCCTCCTGAGAAGCTAATGCCAGAAAATTAGTTTTAAGGGTTTTAGGGGATAAAAAGAAGGACAGTTTACAATTCAATTAATGTATTGAAAGGAGTTAATTTACTAGAGATGGAGAATTCAATATGGATACAAATTTCATTTTGATGAATAATGACCCCCCCTGACTACAACAGAGATTTGGTTATTACTGAGAAATGTAATTCAGAAACTGAAAAAAAAAGAATTGTTAGGAAAGGGAAATAAAAGTTTTTAAGAAAATGAAATATTTATTTAAAAAATTAAATTGACTTTTTTCAGTGTGTTTAGTAAACTAAGCTTCTATTTATCAACACTCAGGATATTTAAAATACTTATTCTTGGGGCTGGGAAGTTGGCTCAGTGGTAGCATGCTTGCCTCTTATGCATGAGGCCCTGGGTTCGATTCCTCAGCACTAGATAAGCAGAAAAAAGCCAGAAGTGGCACTGTGGCTCAAGCTCTAGCCTTGAGCTGAAGAGCTGAGAGACAGTGCACAGGCCCAGAGTTCAGTCCCCATGACTGACAAAATATATATATATACTTATTCTTTCAAAGAAATACAATTCTAAGTGGCACCACCCATACTGAAAAGTCATCTTCCCTTTCCCTACAAATGACAGACCAAGCAGGTAGACAGTAGTGAGCATGTAGATGATATGAATAACTTTATTTGGAAAGAAAATTTTAATGAATGATGCAAAAAAGAAAATCTTTATGACCATGTGCTGGTGGATCCTGCTTGTAATTCTAGCTACTCAGGAGGATGAAATGTGAACCCGGACAGTTCAAAGTCAGCCCAGACAGAAAAATCCCTGAGACTCTTATCTCCAGGTAACTATTAGAAAGCCAAAAGTGGATGTGTGGCTCAAGTGGTAGGATAACAGCCTTGATTAAAACAGCTGAGCAAAAGCATGAAGGCTTGAGTTCAAGCCCCAGTATCAGCACACATACAACAAAAAGTCTGTATGAAGTAGAAATTGGTTTTATGAAGAACTTTATTAATCAAAAAGATGTAATTCATATTTATAGAATATTCTATCCAACATCAACAGAACACAACCCTCTCAAGTTTACCTTAAATCAGAACATGAATTATTAAACGCATCTCAACAAACTCAAATGAATAAAAATTATATACCTGCTCTCAGGTAACAAGGAGACTAAGCCAGATACCAGTGACAGAATGACAGGTAGAAGATCCCCAATAGCATGCTTACTATGCATGAGTCAAAGAAAAGTACTCAAGCTAAGTCTTAAAACATTCAGAACTAAATAAAAACAAATTGAAATTTGCAGGATGCAGCAAAAGCAGTACTTAAGGAAAATGTGTAGTACTGAATGCATGTACAAGAAATGAGGAAGCAGTCTAATGTTCTACTTTGCTAAACTGGATAAAGAACATTTGAAAACTAAAGCAGAAAATTAAGAGAAATAAATTAAAGTAGAAATCTATGAAAATAGGAGGGAAATAATAGAGAAAAACTGGTAAGTGCAAATGTTCTTTAAAATTAAATAGATGCAATGAATAAAATTTTAGTTAGGTAGAAAGAGAGAGAGTGAGAACAAAATATCATTTTCAAAAAGAAAAAGAGGTTATCTCACAGACTTTAAAAGATTAAGGAAGCTGTAATCGTAGCTACTACTCAGGAGGCTGAGAGCTGAGGATCGTGGTTCAAAACTAGCTGGGGCAAGGAAATCATGACACTCTTATCTCCAATTATCTCAAGGGGTAGAGCACTGCACTTGAGCTGAAGAGCTGAGGGATACTGCCCAGGCCCAGAGTTCAAGACCAACGACAGACCCCAAAAAAAATTTTCAGGAAGAATTGTGATAGATTCTATTCCTAAGATACTTTGACTCTGAAAGACTGATCTGGATAATAAATGAATATCAAAAAACAAAGGGCCTAACCTAGAAGTCCTTGAAGTTCTAGAATAAGCTGAAGTGTGTGGTATTCTATCATACTTTTCAGTTAACCACAATGGGAGATCAAGTGAATGAATGCATTGTGTGAACATTGTCTTCATTAGCCAAACCTTTTGATCTCCCTTTCCCTTCTCTCTCTCTCTCATACACACACACACACACACACACACACACACACACACACACACACACACGCACACACACACACGCACACACGCACACACACACACACACACACACACACACACACACACACACACAACAGCTTAGACATAACAGCTTTTCTCCACCATTTGGTAAACCATATAATTGAATCATTTTTATATGGTTTACTGCTTTAGTCTTCTCTTTCATGCCAGTAGCTATGGTCTTTACCACAACTGTAATTTCAGCAACTATGTCAGTGGCTGCATCTTGTACCCAGGTTATTAATGTTGCTTAGTGAATTTCAGCCACTGTGACTATTGGCCATTGCTTTGTGTCACCTGAGAGAAATACATTTTGCATCTCTGGGAAATCCACACCTGAGTTAGCAAAACCTATTTATCATCATTACAGTATGAAGAATAGTTAAGGTTTGTTGGTCCCAAATCCCTTGCAGGTTAGGTCTGGAGACGTTTCTAGGATACTGTAGTCAACAGACTCATCTGCATCTTTGAACCAAAAGCCAATGGTACAGAGAAGCAGGAGCACCTGTTGGAAAGCATTATCACAGGAGACGAACCCAGTTCTAGGTCGCATACATAGCAGCATCAGCATTACTCTCTGTAGCAGCTCCAGCGTAACAATTGCCCATGACATCGTTTCTCAGGTGTTCATGGGATTGATTTCACAGGACTTTTTAGATTCCTTGTCTGAGTCGCCATCCCTTAAGATATTATAAGTTACTATCACATTTAATAAAATACTTAATTTGAATTAAAATACTTAATAAAATACTTAATACTTATTAGGTAAAATTATTCTCTACTGCTTCCATTTAGTAATTGATTGATTGCTTGATTGATTGTTGGTGCCAATCCTGAGCTTGAACTCAGGGCCTGGTCACTATCCCTGAGCTTTAGTGTAATGCCTAGTGCTGTATCACTTTGAGCCATAGCTCCATTTCCACCTGCTTCCACTGAACTAGCTCAGGATTCAATGGAATTTAGTCACATGTAACATAAGCCATCTAGTACGGAGCCACTGGAAGATTTCCCAATACTTCAGTCAGTAGAACTCTGGTCACCCACACACTCATCATAGAACACTGCGAGACTGTAAGCCAATGGTGACAGAAGCGTCATGCAGTTAATTTCATAGTGTTAGAGTTAAATAGGCAGAAGGAAAAACATAACGGTATCATTTTTATTTAATGTGTAGTATATGTCTATAAATTTCTTCAGTAATTTCTTACCAGTCATGTATGAGGGAAATTCACCTGAAAGTCAGCTTGGTAACTAAATTACTGGAGAATTTTTAATTCTCCTGTTCTTTGATATCTGTTTTTCCTTCCCTACCTAGAATACTTTCCAGAAATATAATACAGTCAGGGCAAAACTACAGTAAAGGGAAGTCAACTACAATGGTTTTCATTCTTCGCTTCATTTTTATTGAACTAGACTTAGTGCCAACCACACACACACACACACACACACACACACACACACACACACACACACACACACACACACACACACACACACACTAGCAGATACGAAGTCACTCAAGAACAAACCTGGAGCAAGTCTTCGTTGATGGAATCTTACAAGCTTCCTATATAAATAATGCAAGGCATTTCAAAGGCCACATTGCTTCTCCTTGCCTCTTTTCGTAGTCGATGTCAAATTAATTTAGAACATGCAAGTAACTCTTTCATAACTACAATGGAAGAACAATTTTTGTTGGCAGGGGGGAGGGTGGGGAGAGGAAGAAAAAGGCAGAAGCTGAGGTGGAAGAGATTCCATGCATTTCTGTGCTAATTTGGCTTGACAGTTCAATGATTGTTCTCTGTACCACGCTAAATGGCAAAAATAGATGGAGAGCAGGCACTTGTGAAAGTGCTCTGCCGCCCTCTGTTGGCACGTAGGAGGCATTTTAGATTACAGCAAGTGTTAGTAATAAGCTTATTTCAACTTAGGGAAAAAAACGTTAAAATGGGGATGATGAATTAGATTTCGATCTTTGAATTGCCAAAGATGGTAACTTAAGAGAGAGCAAATTTTCCAGACTCTGTTGATGGTTTTGAACGATGTACTGTTTTATTATTCAGAAACTTTCTTTTCCTTTTCCACTGCTTGAAAGAAATCTTGTCTCCATCATGTGGAGTAATCAGTCCTGCCCTGGGTTTCATTTGACACTTCTACATGGCACAACTCCATTGCTTGTTAGCCTCAAATGCCAGAGGGGAAAGATAGAGGGAGACAAATAGACTTAAACTTGTTATGAATCCTGGCAAAGGTGAAATAAAGGCATTAGGCTTATCGAGGAGAAAGAACCAAGTAAATCATTATTTACTGAAGTTTCTCTAGGAAAATAGTTTTTAAACAAAAGTGGTGGTAAGCAGTTAAAAATATACATTTGAAGATTGAAGACTCCTCTGTGTGTGTGTGTGTGTGTGTGTGCATGTGTGTGTGTGTGCATGTGTGTGTGTGTGCGTGCGTGTGTGTGTGTGTGTGTGTGTGTGTGTGTGTGTGTGTCTTTCTCTGTTTCTGTCTGTCTGTCTTTTTCTTTCAGCCCAAACGCATTGTCTCATTGATTTGGGAACCAAGGTATATGGCAGACACTAAGCAAGAATTAAGAGAGAGACAGAGAGAGAGAGAGACAGACAGAGACAGAGACAGAGACAGAGAGGAAGTGAAATACCATCTGGCTCTCTTCTTTCCTCCATTCATCCCATCAGAGTCCTCACCTCTGAAATGACACTGTCCATGCTCATGCATGGTCTCCCTGCTCAGTAATCCTCTGTGTAATCTCTGGACAAACTTCAGGTGCTTTAAGAATCCCCCAGGCGCTCCTCAAGCCAATCAAATTGCCAACCAAGATTAGCCATTACACTGATGGGCAGGAATCTAGATTCATTCATCTACATATGAATAATAGTTCTCCCAATTAAACTTTACACAGCAATAGAGAAGAATGATCTATCTTGTGTCTGAAAATGAATGGAAGTGTTCTGTTAAGTGACATAAGCCAGTTGCGCAAGAATAGGGGATGCATGTTTGTTTTTTCATACATGAAATCTAAGGGTTAATAGTGGCAAGAAAATAGAGAAGGAAACTACTAGAAGTAGGAGAAGGGGAAGTGGAAAGGGAGGGATGATAAGAAAGAGTAAGAGAAGGTGCTTATGACCAAAATTCTAATACATAGAAATGCCACAATGAAACTCATTTTTTATTAATATATGATAACAGGAAAATTGCCTATGTAAAACACTTGCAATTTTTCTGAAAATATTGAATCCTTGTTATATTATTAGTATATTTCGCTTTGTATCATAAGACAAATTGCGACATAATGTAACTTGAATTGCATGTTCTCTGCTTAAGGGTTACAGATAGGATTCTACTCCCTGGCTTTGAATACCTGTATATTCTAGACCTCCAAACATATAGAAGAGGAACTTATATAACTAATTTAGACTAATAGTTTCATGCACATGGTTTATTAGAGATTTCCAAATCCCTTCACATTCTCACTCAAAACAGGTCTCTAAGACTAATACTGATACTAATAGCTCTTTGTTGTTGTTGTTGTTGTTGCAATACTGGGATTTGACCTCAGGGCTGGGCTTGCTGCCCTTTAGCATGTTTTCTCTGGCTAGTGCTCTATCACTTGAGCCACAACTCCACTTTTGGGTTTTATCAGGTTAACCGGAGCTAAGGATCTCATGGATTTTGCTGCCAGGGCTGGTTTTAAACCATGATCCTTCAATCTCTGCTTCCTGAGTAGCTAGGATTACAGGTGTGAGTCACCATTGCCCAGCCCCAGTAAACCTTTAAAATCTAGTTACATACTAACATAGAGAAATGTCCGTTAAAAAAAAAAACTGTAGATCACTGTCAAGCTATAGTATGTGTGTAATAAGCACTCATCAGTATTCATATTATTTGAAACACAGAGCTCAGCCAAACCGAGAACACAGAACCTACACTTTGCTTTCTTGTCTGTCCGAGTAAAAGGACTCTGGTCCTGGCTTCCAGGGGGCATCCGTCCAACAGTGCTGGCAAAGAGTCAGACAAGCTGTGGGCACGGCAGGTGTACAAGATGAATAAGTGAGCTCACCTGCGAGTCCATGAGAACAACCACAACACACCTGGCCCAGCACTGCGAGAAAGGCCTGGCCATGGGCAAAATTCTCTGACAGGAAACTCTAACCTCAGGTATGCCAGGAAAGATTAGACAAACCTGGAGAGAAAGGAAATGAGATAGGGTTGGCCTAGGGCAGGAACAGAGAGGTACTGCCCAAATTACTGCCGCTCAGTACTTTTTCTAGTGGCCTCTGCTCTTGTCCCTCCCAGAGGCTATGTGGGTCAGTTAAACGTGTCACAAAGTAATGGGGAAAGGATTCTTTGTGTGCAGAATATGGTATAGGATGTTCACACAGACTAAAATCCACCGAAATGGAGCTCTAACATATATGCTTAGATCTCCTACATATAGATCTCTGATCTTTGTGATCTCTAACATATATGCTTTTTAAAAATATATATCTACATATATCCATTGTTGTTGTACAGACAGTTTACCATTTTGTAAGTCAGGTGATGAGCATATTTCTCTTTGTGTGTGTGTGTGGGGGGGACAATATCACCCCTTCCTTTGCATCAATTTGAGAAAACAGCTATGAAATGAAGGCACATCATGTTATTTTCGTGGCAGAGTCAGACTTCACGTTACACTATTGGACGTTTCACTTTCTGACTTACTGAAGGTCACTTTAAAAAACAAAACTATTTGGTTTTCGGCATAATTTTAGGAACTAGGCCAGCCACCTCTTAATAGGCTAATTATACCCGACTGCCATCTAGAGGTCAGAGATGTAACTGCATGACTTTAAAATAACCACATTTGTATTAAGGTCTCATGCAATGTCATGCATCATAGATGTCAAAACCCCTCAACAGTCTACCCCACTCTGCTTGTGCAATTGTTGTGGCTGGCTTGGGACCTCGATCCTTAGATCTCAGCCTCCTGGGCAGCTAGGATTACAGGCGTGAGCCACCCAGACCGTGCTACATCCAACTATCTTACCAATGTAATTTGACACGAACTGATCATCCTAGGTAGCTCACGTCTAAAGGCTGATCTAAATGGACAGACTGATCAGGATCATTGTATCGCTTAGCTTCTTCCAGAGTAGCTTATCTGCTGATTGTTGTGTCATCCTCAAAGGACAAGGGCATGGGAAGAGGCCCATCAAGTAGTCCTAGCATTTCGAAAGCTGAACTTTCTACCCTGTCTTCCCTCCACCCATAATAGGGACTGAAGCATCTGTTACCACTGAGGCCAGCCATCCAGCAGTAAGCCCACAAAGCACTCAGAGTGCTTTCAAATCAAAGTTCAAGGGCAGCAGTGTTATTTACGTTACTTAGCCCACAGCCTCTGGTGATGCCTTTGACATGTTACCGTTCATAAACAGCCCCTATGGAGAAAGTCAGAAGCTATCACCCTTGAATCATAAACTCGTTCGCGGCTGGGGATTGTCATCTTGACACTAAGAAGAAGCCAGAAGCCAGCAATGAAAAAGAAAGATGACCTCTGCGGGGGGAGAGGGTCATGGATGGCTTGAATATCAGCACCATCTGTGTTTAAACCCAGCAGTGAAATCCAATTGTCTTAAGTAACTATGGCACAGCGCTAGGAGGAACTGATCGATGGATTTGCTCACCTGTCAGCAACCTAGAGCCTTAATTACTGTCCCTGTTTACTTCCAAGGTGACTAGAATTCTCAGGCTGGATTCTATGAAGTTTTCCTTTTCCTTATTTTTTCCCCTATCCTGCCTTTATTGTTGTTGTTAAACTGTGACTTTTGTATAGGTTTTCTTTAGTCTTCCCGTTGATTTCATACGTACTCACTGTATATTGAGAGTTCAAATGTGAAGTCACGTATCTTGTCCCATGGTTCTTTCTCTTACATTTCTGTGGCCATTCTGGCTCTGTTGCCTTGATTTTATTTGAGTTTTAATCAGCTTGTCAATTGCTTTTAAAAAAAAGAATTGGAAAGGATTCATGTAGAGACAGTGTTCAATGTATAGACCAACTTCATGGTACCTTGTAAATGTTAAGTGTATAGTATTAAACAAATAGTATATAGTTGATCATGAATATTAATTGAGGTCCTCATTAATGATAGGTACCATCAAACAAATGGAGACAGTTTAGTGATTCTCTCCTGGTGATAGAAAATCCTCTTTTGCTTGAGAGAGAAATAATCTTCATTTGGAGTGCACCAGACTTTCTGAAAGAGAAAGAAAATTGGGTTTAGGAGTATCCTTTAAAGGCAAAACTTCCCACCTCAAAGAAATCAAACAAGCTGCATCCCTGACTTATGAAACAAACCCCTTCATGCATCACTTTTATAATAACAATTAAAATATTGAAAACAACAACAAGCCAGAGCAGGAGAAACTGATGTGAGTTTAGCCCTGCATCTAGATGGTCTCAGTGTTGTTTCTCCACCCTAGAAAACGGCCTGAGGTCTTCCCCTATTCTCTTCCCGTTACCAGATGAAAGCAGGAAGAAAACAAATGTGAAGAGGCACTGTTATAGTTGCTAATCGCTTCCTGTGCCTCACATTTCTGAAGTAAATATAATCATAGGTTTGGAGGCATTACAAACACATGCTCTAGAGAGAAAGTAGCATCCACAGCTTCGGTGTTCTTGGAGCATGGTCAGATATGGAAGGAACAATTGTCCCACACTGGATTTCCCATGGCCTACCTCATGTGCAGTTGGGTGAGCTAGCTTTGGAAGCTATGCGATTCATACTGCTATAAGAATCCCCTGTGTGATGGAATTCTATGCCTCCATCAGAAAGAATGACATTTCCCCATTTGTTAGGAAATGGAAAGGCTTGGAAAAAATTATATTCAGTGAAGTAAGCCAGGCCCAAAGAAGCATAGGTCCCATGGTTTCCCTTATTTGCAATATCTAGCATAGGTATGAGTCAAGCGGAAAAGGTCAGATAATGTGATGTTAGGAAAATGAACCCTTAAATATGTATTTTAATGTTTTAGTTTCTTTCATGCATGTGTTTCTAACGCATTTATAAGATTATTTCTTTGTAGCTTTGTATGTCCCTCCCCCACAGTGTAACCCCCGCTTTCACTATATTTGATGTCAGTATAACATGTGGAGGAGATGGGGACAAACAAGTCGTTTAAGGATTCAGGTGGACCTGTTGCAACAATGAGAAGTACAAAATGTCATGTCAAAACCAGCTTTACAATGTCGGTGTGGGGGGGGGGAGGGGGGTATAATTGGGTGGGGGGAGGGGGGAGGCTGGGAAGGGAGGTGAAGGGTAAACAAAGGAGGAGGCTGCAATGCTTGGTAAGAAATGTATGCATTATCCTGCCCATGTAATTGTAGCCCCTCTGTACAGTATGTTCTCAAATAAAATAAAATTAAATTAAAAAAAAAAGAAAGAATCCCCTGTGTGGATTTTATTTTCATTTATTTGAAGGAGATCTCAGGTTGGAACTGTTGAGTCCTACAGGAAGCTTAAGGGTTCTTTGTACTTTAGAGCAAGGAGAAGAGACAATGTGTTACTAAGGTACCCAGGCTGGCTTAGAACTCGCAATGCAACTTGTATTGATCCTGAATTTTACATCTTCCTTTCTTGGCCTCCTTGTTACTGAGATTATCAGCATGATCGGAAGCTGAGATTCTTAAATTATCATATTATTATTTATAGAGGATTTTGTTTCTTCACATCATTACCCACATTTGGTTTCAATTGTCTTCCAACGCCAGCAGTTTTAATGGGCGTGTAATAGTCTCTCATTGTATTTTAATTTCATTTACCTAATGATTAATGTTCACACGTTTTTCATTCATGTCTTCTTTGGTAAATTGTCTATTAAAGAGCTAGGCCAATTGTTTTGCTGAAATTTGGGATTTCTTTATTTTCTACGTTTTAATTAACATCAATTAGTTGTACATGTCTAACCATTCATATATCATACCTTGATCAGTCTTAGTCTATTTAAGCAATTTAGAATATCTCTGTGATAGTAAAATATTCTGTGGTGAGCAATAGGAAATTTTTTTTACATCTTTTTAAAAGGAATACTACTGAATACAAGATGGCGAAATGCTGGCCTCCCTCAAGGTCATAAGACTTTCTTGGGTACTCTATTTTAGCTGTTTAACTCAGATTATGATCCATGTAAGTTATTTATTTATTGGCGGTCATGGGGCCTGAACTCTGGGCCTGAGCACTGTCCCTCAGCTCTTCAGCTCAAGGGGAGCATTCTACCACCTGAGCCACAGTGCCACTTCTGGTTTTCTAGTGGTTTATTGGAGATAAGAGTCTCACAGACTTTCCTGCCTGGGCTGGCTTTGAACCATGATCCGCAGATCTCAGCCTCCTGAGTAGCTAGGATTATAGGCGTGAGCTACCAGCGCCCAGCCATTTAAGTTCATTTTGTGTGTGCAATGGAGCCAGTATTATTTACATAAACATCTGTGGAATCCAGTTACTTGTGCACTAACTGTGGAACAGGGTGGATATTTCCCCTTAAACCATATTGGCAACTCTTTGAAAATGATTTGTCTTCAAATGTAAAGGCTAATTCTGGAACTTTCTGTTGGCTTCCATTGATTGATATACCAATCTCTTGGTCAATAACACATGACTTTGGCAATGGTAAGTTTGGAAATCCTGTAACAATGAGTGCTCAATATTATTCTTCTTTGACAAAAAAATGTAGTTTGACTCTTCTGTATTCTTTGTCTATCCATACAAATTCTAAGAATATTTTGTCAATAGCTGTAGCAAGGACTGCTGAGATTAAGTTGCATTTATGAATCAGTTTAAAATATAATTCATAAACATGGGATATTTGTCCATTACTAAAGTCTTCCTTAGTACCTCTCAACAATACTTAACAATTTTCAGTGTACAAGTCAATATGTATTTTGATTAATTTATTGTTTTTTCGATTTTGAGAATACTTTTTAAAAATTTTGCTACTTGTTCATATTCTTTGTTTGTAAGTGTTTGCTCCTTTAAAGAATGTATATTTTCTTCCTATTGGTCACTGGGTATACAGGAGGCTTTCATGAATTTTCCACACATAAATATAATGTAGCTTGATAAAACTGATGATGGAGGAATTACCTAATTTGTTGGATCATTCCTTGTTAATATCTAGAAACTATACAGTTGTACAAAAATTTTTGGTGTGGTTTTCAATTTATTGCAAAGGTAGTAAAACAAAAGACTCTTTGGACTTAAAATCTAGTACCCCTATTTTAAAATGTCTATTACCATAATATATTGGTTATAATTAATTAATTCTGCCACAGTGATATTGACTAAGGTCCCCTGTTTTATTCTGATTTCTTTCATTTTTAATGATTAACATTGTTTTATTCCAGGATCTCAGCTGGGGTTCATGTTGCATTCAGTCCCTGTGACTCAATTTCTCAGTCATTTTTGCCTGATGACTGAAAACTCAACAATCCCATGTAGATATTCGTTTTGTTTCAGTATGGATTTCCTGCTGTACTGGGGTTCACATTCGCTCAGCAGTCACTTTACCACATGAACCATGCCTCCAGATTCCAGAACTTTTTGCTTTCATTTATTTTTCAGCTAAACATTCATGTTTCACCCAGGGCCAATCTTGGCCTGTTACCTTCCTTTCTACTGCCTCTACCCGTAGCTAGGATGACAGGAACATGCCACTGTGCCTGGCTTGTTTGTTGAGATGAGGTTTTGCTAATTTATACTCTTGATGGCCTTGAATCTCTGCCCTCCTGATCTTAGCCTTCTAGGACTGCAAGCCAGAGCTAATGTGCCTAACCCATGGGGTAGATTGATCCTCAATTAGAATTTGTTTTTCTCATGCCTGGATTGGAGTCATGAGTTTTGCAGAGTGTAATAGGCAATCTTCCATGTTCATAATAATCTCAAGTGTTGATGCGATCAAATTCTCTGAACTTCACTGGTGTTAACTAGAACCTCTTGCTAAGAGAGTTTGCCAGACTTTTTCAATATGCTTATATCCCTGTGGCACTTTATTTCTATACCATACACCTGGGGAAGAAACTTCTGTGCCCAACTTTCACTGAGGAGTAGGCATTGCATTTCACCTGGGTTTTTTTCTTTGTCTTATGTTTGTCTTTAGACAGTCTGAGGCTTGAACTCAGGGCCTGGTCACTGTCATGAGCTCTTTTTTTTTTTTTTTTGCTCAAGGCTAGTGTTCTACCACTTGAGCCACAACATCACTTTTGACTTTTTTTTTTTTTTGAGTAGTTTATTGGAGATCAGAGTCTCACAGACTTTGCTGCCTGGGCTGGCTGCATTTCACCTCTTGAGGATGGAATGTCACATAAATTGCTTGTGATTCTCCAGTAGAGCTCTCTGTTGCTCCCATGTATATTTAGTCTCTGTTAGTCACTGAGAGATTTATATGTTTGTACTTACCCATGGGGTTAGAATTCAATATTACCTGTTTATTTTGCTGCTCAATTCCTTCCAGCGTGTGCCAATAGAATTCAGTTGATTTAATGTCCCTTGAACATCCTCTTCCTTTCATTGAGACTGTTGTCATTTTTGTGGTTGTTTGGGGGTTTGGAGTTTCCCCTTGCCCCAAGGTGTCACGTTTCCTCTTTTTACATTATCATAAACCAAGATCTAGGTGGTAGATGTGTTTGTATTGCTGGGTAGCATTGCTTCTAGGTGTTCTCAGCTAGTAGAACAAATAATAGATGCATGTATATGTATCAGTGCATAGATTAGTGATAGGTCAGGTTATGTTATGATGTGAACATAGATAACTAGTTTTAGCCTATCTCAATTCACTCAAATACTACACTGCTTCATGTATAATGCCTTGACTTGGAATATCCCTCTTTGCTTCTCAGTATCACTCCAGATATTACTCATAGACATGCATGTAATGAATGTATATGTGCACCCATCCCATAGGTATTTATGTATGCTGTGTTTTCAGATGCATGAATCGTGTATATCGGCTGCCATCTTTCTTTCTACCAGTATCCACATTGACTTCCACTGACAGATCTGTGGACCCTAGTTATTAAAATGAGGGACATTTCCCGTGACAAGTCCCTGCAACCATTTTTTCCCCTTTAAATCTGCTTCTGAGCTTTTATCTGTAGAGTCTAAACAAGTTGCAGCAGGACCACCATGCCATGAGGACATGGGAAAAGGGAGATTCTTTTTTTTTTTTTTAAATTTTTTTATTGTAAAGATACTATACAGAGGGTTACGGTTACATGAGTGAGGTAATGAGTACACTTCCTCTTGAACATTGTTACCCCCTCCATTGTTTTCCCCCTACCATCCCCTCCCTCTCTCCCTTCCCCGAGGTTCTTTTTTTTTTTTTTTTTTTTTTGATTGTGATTAAGTGATTACTTAATTTCCGGAAATTCACAGTGTTGTGGAATAATGATGCTCATTTAAAGTCACAAGTTCATTCTAACTTTCCTGGAGCAAATTGTCTATCACAGTCTGTAATATATAACGGTGCTCACATGTTATATACCATATATGTGATCAGCAGCATGGGGATATTTGGTAGTGGTTCAACAAGATGAGTGGGAGTTCTTTGTTTCTTAAGTCAAAAAGGGAGATTCTTGAAGAGCATGATGTTGGAAAGCAAGAGTCAGGATGAGGTTATGGAGGTGATACAGAGAAGCTGAATTAAATCTCCCTTAGAATGTGCCCATCAGCCCTACAAACCCACCTGCGCTGCTTCCTCCTGAACCAAGGGGGTAATGGGAACAGGTACACTGAGAATATAGGTGGTGTGTGTGTTTGTGTGGTGGTGGTGGTGATGGTGGTGTGTATGTGTGTGCGGCTAGTCCTGGATCTTGAACTCGGGGCCTGGGTGCTGTCCCTGAGCTTTTGTGCTCAGGGCTAGCCCTCTCCCACTTGACCCACAGCTCCACTTCTGACTTTTTTGGTGAGTTAGTTGGAGGTAAGCCTCTCATGTACTTTCCTGCTTGGGCTGGCCTTGAACTGTGTGATTCTCAGATCTCAGCCTCCTAAGTAGCTAGGATTTCAGGTATGAGCCAAGATTGGCTTAGTTACGTGAATTTTAAGCTGACTTGTAATGATGCAAACATTTCAACAAAAGCTTACTTTTTGAACAGAATAGGTGTTAATTCAAGTAAAAATATATTTGCAATATATGTATTATTCCATCAACTGTAGTAAGAGATTTAGATAACAAATGAACAGAAAACTAAATAGCAACTTTATGCCAGCTCAACGTGCCCTTTTATTTAATGTTGAAAACAGGGAAATTCTTATTTAGAACTTACAAGAGAAAAAAAAACTTCTCTGGTCAATTTTTCCCCCTACTATTCTTCCTGGTGTTTTTGACAATCTACTGTAGGTAACCAAGAGTATGTTCTTGATGGAAAATGCTTCAGCTTTCTTTGGAGTCAAACTAAAAGAATTTACATGTGAATTAATCCTGCAGATCTTTTTATAACTGTATCTTTCCTTGACACCTATTCAATACAGGAAGTTATTTTAAAAACTATATGCACAGGAAATCAATGAATTATTTTTCAGGCCACCTTCATCATTGCAAAGATTTTTCTTTAGAATGTATGCATTATCCTGCCCATGTAATTGTAGCCCCTCTGTACAGTATGTTCTCAAATAAAATAAAATAAAATTTAAAAAAAAAGATTTTTCTTTAGTGCACACTTAATAATTATTCTTTTCTTATTCCTTTTCTTATTTTTCCCCATTTTGATTGTTAGCCAGAGCTGAGGTGAGAAAATGTAGAATCTATGACCAATAACTTCATTCCTCCAAATGCATCCAGTTTTTCTTTTTTACAACCTAAACTGTGTACTATAAAAAGAATTTTATAATTATATATATATATTATTTGCAACAATGCTTTACTGAGAATAAAAACTCCTTTGTAGTCTGAGCCTTGAGTGTATCTATACGTTTGACTTGTATGATTTACTCTAAATTCAGCCTGTATTTTTATTTTCTAAAACATAGATTATATTAATATGTCCTCACTCTTAAAATATTATTCCAGGGTATCAAATTTGAATAAAAATGTTTGTTGTGCAATGCATATTTATTATTGCATGAGCTATGTTGTGAAACCTAGTAGGTTAGATAATGGTTGTTTTTAATTTTGGAAATTTAAATTTATACTATTTATAAAACTTAATCTCTCCATATAATACAGACATTCTTACCGTGACTTCTCAGTCTCCACACCTTTGCAATGCTGTCTTCACATTCTTTGCTTACAAGCATGGTCTCTATTTCATCAGACCTGACATGTTGAGTATTTAAAATTTTGCATTCCTCCCACCAAAGAAGGAATAAGTAAAGCAGGTTGTGGCGCAGGGCCATATTTGGTAGATTCTGTCTTCAAAATGCACAAAGACTCACAGAGTCTCTCTGGTGGATATTTTTCTTGGTACAGGATGAGAGGAGCTATTGCTTTTCTCAGAGGGGAACTCCTGGCATACAGCAAACACATGGAACCTCAGCTGCCAGGGCATACATAGCCCATCTGAGACTCAGAATCTAAACACACACACACACACACACACACACACACACACACACACACACACACTCAAAACCTAACCATTTGCTCTTTCCTTTTCTTTCCGGATTCTACCCTTTCTCAAGAACACCAGTGTTATCCCTATGCTACCAGCAGTGAGTGAGATCCAAAAGCCACAAGGCATGGAGCGGGGCTTATGGCTGAGTGGGAAGACCTTCCATTTCAGTTCTACAAGAGGCCTGGCATTGTCCCATGGGCCAGACATACTCTTCAAATGCTTCATCAGTAATAGGGCACAATACTGATGATGGCCATTCTTGATCCTCAAAAGCAGTTCAAAATCTATAACATACATAGTAACATAATGATTTGCTATCTCCTTACTAATGACCTATTACTAGTGATATGCTAATATCAATGTGTTCTAGCATCTTACACCCAGAGTCTGCAAGATGTGTGTATGTATCTATCTACCTATGTGCATGCATGTACATGTACATATGTTTACACACATCTGAATATAGTGTGCATAAATCTATCTATATATTATTATACATGAACATTTATATGTATTATATATAAATCTATACATATTTACAAATAAATACATTTATATTTATAAACATTATTATTATATTATATTTATAAACATTATTAATTTATTATTATTATTTTATTATATTTATAAACATTATTAACATAATTATGTATACCTATATGTAAATACATATGTATATGTAGGGGGGTAGGGTTTAGGGTTAGGGTTAGCATAGGTATACGTTAGTATATGTATATGTATATGTATATATACATATGTACATACATATACATATATAGCATATGCATATATGCACATATATGTACATATGTACATATATGTGCATATATGTATATATGTACATGCATATACATATGTACATATGTGTATATATACATATATATACACATATGTACATATGTATATATACACATGTGTATACATACATATGCTAGTATATATATGTTATGTATATATATATGTATATGCATGTGTGTGTGTGTGTATATATATATATATATATATATATATATATATATATATATATATATGTAAGAGATTACAGTGTCACTTTATTTGCAGTTTCGGGCATTGAACTCAGAGCCTTGAATACATTCATTTCTATCCAACCTCAGAAAATTCGTTTCTCTTTCTTAACCTTTATATGACATGAAAAAAATCCTACCTTGCTTTATTTTAATGCAAGTATATGAATAATCAACTCCATATGTTTTGTTTTGTCTGAGTGAACTGTGTAAAACTTTTCCTACACAAGATACCTCCTATGTACATACACACACAAACATGCCTACATATTTCTGGCTATACATAACTAGAAAATAAGAAAGGCCATTATAAGGTAAATATTTGAACATGTGTTTCTGGGTATCAATGTTGTAATCAGCATTCTTGGGAAAGTCAATCATTTATAACTTTCTGTTTGGATGATGATTTATGAAAGGCTTAATTTTTAACTTCATTCCACTTGTGTATACATGGACCGCTTGTGACTGCCTTTGGGCTAAATATCTTGGAAAGTTACTTATTTTAATACATTCAACAACAATTTACTTAATTACCAAAGGCTCTTACCTGACAGGCTTTGCACGCTGCCACAGATCATTGGTTCTCAATCTTAGCTGCACTTTGAAATAGGCTGGGGTAATGTGAGCCTGTCCCATGGTTTCACATTGCTCTAGACGCTCAGTCTAAGCCTTTGGAGATCCATGAGCTTCTCCAACAGTTTAAAGTACAGTTAGAGTTGAGAATCCGCCCAGAAGTGGTACTTCAAACCTGTAGACCCAGCACATTTTGAACCAGGAGAAATGCACATTCTAAGGCACCCTGGGCTACTAGCAAGACCCTGTCTCAAAAAAAAAAAAAAAAAAGCAACACCAAAAATATAAATAAAAAACACTAAATCCAGACAAATGGTATTTCTAAGAGAAAAATCTGGTGTGATAGTTACTCAATGAAATTCTCTCTTGCCTGAGTTCTCATTCATACTACACACTAAGCTCCGATAAATACTATTTCCTGACAGTATCTGAGAATCCAGTCTAATCACTGCATAAGTAACTGAGTAACCAATACTAATATGGTTTAGCCGTATGTCTTCTGCTTTTATATGTGGCTGGCTTTTAGATCTACCATTCTCATCCCATCCTCCACATATGCAAATATCCATCCAAATATGCAGCAGCCTTGAAAAAAACATTTATAATGGTTTGGTCTTTTGTCTTTAAATGGGATATCGGACTTTTGAAGTCCAGAACTTTCTGTTTACACCAAGCTCCAGAGATCACCTGTTTTTTAAAATAGTAGGGCATGAACTAGACCCAAGTACCTTCCACCTCCAAGTCTCTTATTACTGTATCATGGTAATGTTGCTTGACTATTGTCCTCTATGTAAAATAGATAATGCTAGGCACCAAATGAGATTCAGTGATCTATGTCCATGAGAATCAAGCAATTTCTTCTTTCATGATTTCAAGTCCTGTGGTAAGAGAGGATGGGTGGATAGATCTGATGGGACCACCCAATCAGACCCCTTTCCAGAGTCCTCAAGATCTAAACCTCTGGAAGCCTTGAGGAGAATTGTGCAGTCTCTTTATCATTGTGCTTTCATTCAACCTCAAAGGGTTAAACACTGTACAGGTATGTCACTCTCCTCTCTAACCTCAAGATTGTGAAGTTGAAATCGTCAGTGCCTCCATATTAGACAGCATTGATGTCTTCAAATAATCTTTTGAGTTTCCCTTGCAGGTTATATCTCAACTGCCACAAAGCAGACCGTGCCAGGGAGAGACACCAAGACGATGAGCACCCCTAGAAATAGCGTGGGATGGCTCGTCTGAGAGGGGGGAGACATAAAAGTGATTCTCCTGAGCCCAGCAAGCACGAGATTCATCCAGATCCTTCCGGATAAGCATCAAACGGAGACAAGCAGTTACAAGGAATTCCTCCAGCCTCAGAATAACTATTGGCACATCAAGAAATAATCTACTGGAGGAAATAGAGGCCCTGAAAGTCATCCCACAGCTGGTCAATCCCAAGTATAGTACAAATCCTCGACTGACACAATCAGGCAGATGTCAGAGCCAGTCTATTTCCAGTCAATATTTTTTTTAAAAAAATCACTCCTGGTTTGGACCTTTGTACCTCTTATTGGCAGTTGTACACATACCTGTTGACCCTTTAGAGTTGTTCTGCCTAGATTTTTACTCTGTACCAAAGTTAATGTAATGAAGAGAATCACAAACGTCTCTACTGATTGGCCAAAGGGAGTATGGCCCTCCCTTGTGGCCACCCAACATAGGCTGGAATATTGTCTTAAAGGGGCCCTGGTTCCCTATCTCTTAAAACAAACAAACACATATTAATCTGTTGAATGAAACACAGTGGTGCCTTGGGGTGGTGGGGGAGAGAGGAAGAGTATAGTTGAAGTAAGCTAACTCCAGTTCCAGTCCCAGGATTCATGCTGACTCCTGAGGATAAGAATTGTACTTTGTCACACTCAGACTTGTTATGCTAGGCTTTATTCCCCCGTGAGCTTGATCACAGGAAAGCCTGCTTGCCAAAGCAATCAATGGAGAACAAAATAAAGAAAGAATTGGTGCCTGTGACAATTGTACATAGATATCTTACAAAACGAACCTGAAGAACCAGTAGAGGTCTCTGCTACTCCATGTAAATGCCCTGGAATGCAAAAGCAAAATAGAAAAGCCTTCCAAAATACTACTACTACTACTAATAATAATAATAATAGGTGCTGGCGGTTCACACCTATCCTCCTAGCTACTCAGGATCACAGTTCGAAGCCAGCCTAGGCAGAAAAGTCCCCATTGAGGCTCCTGTCTCCAATGTACTACTCAAAAACTGGAAGTGGAGTTGTGGCTTTAAGTGGTAGCACCCTAGCCTTGAGCAAAAGAGCTCAGGGACAACACCCAGACCGTGAGTTCAAGTCCCATGAGTGAAAATAATAACAACTATTATTATTATTAGCCAAGTCTAAGGTGTAGACCCCAAGAGTATGAGAGGAAGAAAATGCCTTGTTGGTGAAGACAGAGGAAGGCTGGGCCTGGAAGTTGAGGATCGCGGGTGCAGATGGCTGAGCGGTGGCTGAATGCGGTCATGCGTCTGATCGGGCTTATGAAAGCCAACCCCGTGGCATTTGGTGAGAGGTTGTGAAGTCAGGTTCTTACCCAGAATCCCTGCCGGTCCTCAAGGTCCAGCTGGCTGTGACTGCATCAAGAAGGAAAATGAGTGAAGCGGACTGTTCCCTGCCGGTCCTCAAGGTCCAGCTGGCTGTGACTTCATCAAGAAGGAAAATGAGTGAAGCGGACTGTTCTCTGGACTCAGGTTCACCGCTGTGTGGAGGTACTGGAATCGCAGCTCTGGAAGAATGTAGGCCAGACTATTCAATGAATGGCCATCTCACCATCAAGCCAGTAGTAATTAGTCCTAAGAGCTTTGCTCCTGCTAAGTGAGAAGATGGCTGCAGGAGGAAAAGCCTGAGCTTCCATGTTTGTGCTGAGCTGTGCCAGGGTAGACATTTGAAGCCACCATGAGCAAATCCAAAAGTTCACGAGCCCTCTTCTCTTTACTGGACCCAGAGTCGTGCACCTGTCATCCCAAACTAAGTGGATGGTTGAGGGTGGAAGGCTAGCCCAAGAAGAAGTGTGTCTCCATGGAAGAGAAGCTGAATGCAGTAGAGTGTACTTGTGATCATAGAAACTTCTGGAAACCTAAAAGAGGTGGACCATAGGCATTGGTGGGAAGCAAGATCCTATGCAGGAAGAGTGACATCCTAAGGGCTAGCACAAAGCAGGTGAACGTGGCCAAAATGGCTGGGGGTTTATCCCTTTCCACATGCCCATCAAATGTAGGCTGCTTAGTGTGCCCTTCACAGGACTTTCCTATGAAAAAGAGCATCACTGCTATAAGCAGAGAGAGAAGATTGCAGAGGGATCTCTGACCACTGAATTCACAAGAACATCAGAGACAAAGGCCACAGCACCGGTGTATGCTGATAGAGACCCTCAGAGGATAATGGAGGTTGGAGAATTCCAGTGCAGGCTTCTCACCCCTGTGTAGCATTTTCTCTTGCTCAATAGATCAACCCCACATTAGCCATTGCTTAAAAACAAGTGTCCTAATGGAATAATCAATGATCAATGGATCAACCCATTTAAGGTTTTGTTTTTGCTAGTGGGATACAGCGATGGGAGATTTTGGAGAACAAATGAGGAGGGTACAGAAACAATGTATGTATCCCGACCCATTGAAGCCTCAGTAAATCATCACCTCCTGACTAAAGACAAGCCCATGGATCTCCAATGGCTTCTTCTCCTCAGCTCCTAATGCAGTCCAAGCTATTCTTCATGGAAGTGATTTAGAAGTGGAAATATCTTCACAGAGTTGGCACCAGAGATCTCCAATCTCTTCACCTTGAATAGAATGCCAGACTGGATTGAAGAGAAACATGCTTTGATTTATTCTTTGCAGCCTTGTTTTACTTCCTCAAAGAAGTATTACTCTTTGTTGGGCTTAAATGCCATATAATTGTAAAATGTTACAGGATGTATTATTTACTCAGTAGTAGAACATGCTGGAAAATCCTGGTTATGAACCTGAGACATTCATTCTAATGATAAAGTATCCAACTGTGGAGACAGAGCATTGTTGTGCCATCACTGGGGCTCAGTTTTCCCATCTGTAACATGACTGGGGTGTAAATAGCTCTGTAATACACAACTTCTTCCAAGATTCTATAATTATGCCTTTTAAATAGTCTCTTTGTAAGTTAGAAATTCAATCTGTGGAACTTAATCACACACATACAACATTGCTTCTGTGTACTTACAATATTCAAGATCCCAAATAACCAACTTAAAAGTAAGCATGACTACACCCTTAGCAATGGCTTACCCCTGGGCTTTTGGAAAAGTTTCATTAAAGTCAAGATCTTCTGGGCCACAAGATGGCGCTGTTTGCCACAATTTGTTTTACACTCAGCTCCCTTCACCTTTTTTTTTTAATTTAAATTAATTATATTGTAAAGCTGCTGTACAGAGGGGTTAAAGTTACATGAGTAAGGTAATGAGTACAGTTCCTATTAAGCATTGTTAACTCCTGCTTTGTTTTCCTCCTAATTTCCCTTCACTTTTTACCCCAGAACTTGCTCTCAGATCCAACATCAATCTTTTCTGACCATTCCTTGACTAAGTGAAATCTTGCAGATGGTTAGTTGGTTTCAAAATAATTTCTGAACATATCAAGGTAGTCTTTTCAGATCATCCCCTCTGTTTTATCTGATGAATATATTTGAGTTCTCTAATTTTATGAAACATATCCTATAATTGTATGGGGGAAAATCCTATTTAAGAAGCTGAAAATAGCTTCTTTTAGAAGAAGAGAAAAATCTTCAAAGAACATTGAGATAAATATTTGATGTATGCTGGGATGGGTGTAAACTGACAAGATGGGAACTTGGAGCTTAACATTATTGGGGAGACGGGGTACTTGGGGTTTCTGTCTAATTACATAAACACCCAACCTGGAGCTTTTTTTGTTTTAGTGTTCTACTCTTGGTTTTTGTTCATGAGGCCCTTTTGTTCATGTATGCCTTGGTGACAACATGAGACCAACTTGCATCGTCTTTTGTGGCTTAAGACCTTGAAGGGCACTGGTAACACCATTGGAGTTTCATAAATAACTTCATAACATGCTTCACGGAGTAACAAGTTTATCCCTTGGCATCTATTTGGATGATATTGTTGGAACAACAACAAAAAAGATCGCACTTTCAATTGCCTAGATAAACTCAAATCATAATTAATAGTCCGATCTGATTGTTAGAACAAAGATTCAACTCATAAATCTCTATGATTTCTAACAGCTGTGATTAGATTCCAGGATGTATCTTCTAATAATAGGTGCAAAATTGGCAACCAGGAGCAGAACAATCAGATGAAAGCAATCTCCATCTTCCAGAATGTGCAGTATTTGGAGGGGCCACTAGATGGCAGGCTTTCTCTTGAAACAACTACATGAGTTTCCTTATACCTCCCTAATTTGGGAGTTAATATAGTAAGTCATTTTTATAGTCTTCTATCTTAGGTAAGGCTATTCATTGCTTACTTAAGTCAAATTATATTTTCAGTTAATATATACAACAAGAAGAATATCTTTCTGTTTCCTTGTTTGATATACCCACATATTTGCTTTCTAGTGACTCTTCTATTAATCTTAAGATCCTACATTAGCACAAATGTGCAAAAGGAATAAAAGCAACAAGTTACCACCCCGTACTCTGTGCAAAATTTATAACTTGGCCTACTGCTAGTCTCCATATAATATCACCACAAAGATAGCTTCCTTTTTTCTGTTGTTTACTAAGTTCTGTCTGTGTTCACATGCTAATGCCCTTCCTTTTTCTGTCCAGTAACTTGTCCTGGCTAAATTCTGGGAAACCAAGTCGAAACGCACAACCAAATATGAAAGCCCTCCAAGTTCAAATGCTTGCCCTGTTACTCAGAGCTGAGCGATGAACGTTGTACATTCAATATGGGCCCCTGATCTACACATCATAGAATTAACACTCTGCTGAGTGTTAATTTCATGAAGACTGAAGCCTGGTGTAGTTAACTATCCCTCACTGAGAGTCAGCTTAGCTTCATGGAGTCACACTGAAGTTTTAGGAACAGCATATTTCATTCTCCCCTGAGCTTCATTCCCAAATTCAGCCCAGAAAAAGCTTCATTTAACAAATGTAGCCTTTGTTGTTGTTGTTAAATTGAACCAACAGAATGGTTTTGCAACTTCATAGAGGCAGAGAGGCAACTGCGTAGAAATCTGAAAGGGATCCACTGAAATCTGAAAGGGATCCCCATTCACACTGTCAGAGAGAAAGCTAGGTGTGGGTGCAGTGCCTGGGAGCCCTCACTGGGCATATGCTCTGCTCCATTTACACACACACACACACACACACACACACACACACACACACACACACACACACACACACACGACCCAAGCTCTCTTTTAAATAATGGCTTTATTCGTTTATTCCTCTAGCTGATGGGCAATAAGAATAAGGGTAGCCAGTGGTTTGCCCTGGTTTGGTTGTTAGCAGTAGCCACCTACAATGCCATGTAGGAATTGCATCAGCTAGCCCATCTGTGGTCATTAGTGGTCATCTGCATTTCTCCCCTCTCCCCCCAAAGCCATGACGTCACTGCGCACGCGCACTGGGAAGAGTTGGGCATCCAACTTCTACCCTGCTGTAAGATCCCCAGAACTCGGAAATGGCCTGAACATTATCATGCGGATCTTAACTTTCTTCCTCCTTATCTCAACTTGCTTCTGGGAATTAGATCAAAATAAATGTTGTTCTTTCTGCCTTGATAAGGTGGCCGGGTTTCACTTTAAAGAAATCATCAGCTAATCAAATCTTTCCCAATTAGTCACGGGGAGAACTAGAAAAGGAGTGACATTTTCTAGGCACCCGAAGTTCCTTGACTGATGCTAGCCGCCCAGCCTGGCAAGGCTGACTACTCTCTTACGCATCTCCTCGGTCCTCTCCCAGTGGGTTCATTCTCCTCCTGGGTTCAGGTGTCTCTAGGAGGCAGGAAATTGAGATCAAAGATGATGTACAGGGTAGGCAAAGGTTAGCTATGGAAGCGGGCAGGAATTCAAGGTATTATGACAAAGGATTGATGAGGCCAGTTGTAAATAGCTTTAGTATTAGCAGTTAATCCTAAAAAGGTAGAATGCCTATATTACACAAGGTAGCATGAGTATGCATGATATGTTAACGAGTTTACTGAGAAATAATGAGCTCTGTGTGGTAGATCACTCTAGGACGGTAATATGACTGTATTCTATAGGCTGTGTTCAGCTAAGCATTGGGTTTTGAGATTGAACCCTTGATATTTAAAAGAACATTGACTAGTTGGGGGCTGAACATTTGAGGTATATGTTGGTTACCCCTCCTGGCAGGGACAGCGATCCTACTTGTATGTGAGTATGTTAACATGGGCTCTAGGGCCAGGCTGGAATTATACTATTGATTTGGATTCATAGTACTAATTTTCATTCATCACAGTTCACTTCTTCATTGGCTGGGTTAATGCTCCACAAACTAAGCAAAAAGAAAAAAAAAAGAAAATAAATTGAAAGGGGGGTGGTGGGGGAGTCCGGGAGGCTGCAGCAGTATTATCAGAGAAAGAATCGTCTCCTTTCTAATTGTTCCAGTGTTTACTCATCTGCTTGGAGGCCTGGTCTCTAGGAGCACATTATCTTATGCATCCTTACTTCTGTTTACCCAAGGAAGGTTCCACCTGTGGTATTTTTATTTGTCTGATGAGTTAAAAAAAAATCTAGTGAATTAATTTATTTGGATAAACGTTTCATGTCATTCAATACAAAGAAGAAAATATTTTTCCAAAATGTATTTATGAAAGGAAAGAATAGTGTGTATTGCTTTAAGTGTGTATTGATAATCATTTTACATCGAAGCCCAAGTAATTCTCTAGAATTATTTTGCAATCGGGTGTCCCATTTCAAATACAAACCAAACTTCCTTTAAAAATTATGATCTTCTGGGCGCTGTGGAGGATAGGTTCCACTGCTCACTTACCTCTGGTCTCCAAGTGTGGAGTGATTTGTGTTTTATCACAAAGCGGTCATTAATTTACTCTTTGCATATTAATTGTCATCCCATTGTCTTTCTTTCTTTCTTTCTTTCTTTCTTTCTTTCTTTCTTTCTTTCTTTCTTTCTTTCTTTCTTTCTTTCTTTCTTTCTTTCTTTCTTTCTTTCTCTTGAGGTTTCGGGTGGGGTTTCCTTGTATAAAGATTTCAGGCTGAGGTGAGAACGGACCTCTGGGGGAAAAGCAGTGAAGGGTGTACGAAGACACCAAGTTAGAATTAAATCGCTGCTACTGTAAAATAGTCCCCTCACTGAGGATCAAAGTCAGGCTTTTTTTTTTTTTTACCCACCCAGTGCTTCTTTGTGACAAACACATTATGTCAGATCCACTAGCTCATTTGTCTGCCACAACTTTACTTTATCAGACTGGGGGGGGGGGGGAAAGAATTGATGGGACTGGAAAGATAAAGTAAATGGAAACTCAGGCCTTGTTCCAATATGCTGTACTTTGATATATTTTGCAAACCTGAGAGCAGCTGGTGTAACACTAGTTACTGTTTGTATTTAAATATTGTACGTTAGAAGACCTTTGGAGAGGTGTTTTTTCCTTTTTTCCCCCTCCTTTTATTGGTTTCCTTTTTACACCTATTGGCTTTCCCATTGTCTTTGTTTTCCTTTTACCTATTTTCTTTTTGTAGTTGTGAATATTTTTAGGACTTTTTCTTTGACCAACTTTGGTCCTATTCCCAATGCAGGGGGAGAGGGGAGGGAGGTAGACAAACTAATTCTGTAGCAAAATGCTGACTGGAAAAAAAAGAAAACAACAATTTTAAATTGTAGTCGTCACTTTTATACACCCCATATTCTCAGTGTTCTGGTATCTGATTCAGGTTTTTGTAACACAGTAAGATTTGTTCTCCAACATTTCTTGTTTTCAAGAAATCTCCATCCTGATTTAAAGAGTGGTCAAATCCTATCACATTCAGTCTAATAAATATCGGAGGCAATACAAATGCATTTCCATTTAAACTTCTATTTTGACAATATAAATTATGTAGGATGTTTCATTGTGTAGACTAATAGAATTAAATATAACTTGAAATTATTTTTAAAAGTACAAACATAAGGTGTCTTGAATTGTTAGACCAAAAGAATTTTTTTTAAAAAAATGAATACTGCCAGGAGAATTATTGGTGTTTTTATAAGCTTGCATGACAGGCATATATTAAGATTATGGCCGCGAGATAAAGAGGGGGAAAGCTTCATACTTTGAATAATAATATATAAATTCCCGAAAATGAACGTTTCATATATTTTGCCTTTCTTTTCTTCACATGCCCCAAATAAAATGAGAACAGTATTCAGTTACTTGAATGTGCAAATGCTTTTGACTCATTATTTGGGTTTTTGTACTAATGTGGCTTTGGTTTCACTTGTTTTTTTCCCCCTCTCGCTATAGGATCTAATCCTTCATTCTATACTTCACATGCTGTCCATCTTGATCTAGATTTATACAGCCTGCATACAATCACGCAATCTCTCCGTGAATTTGCACAGACAGTGTGCATAGGAACTATATATGTAGAAAGAGAGGAGGGAGGAAGAGGGCTGTTTGTGGCAGGGAAGTTCAGGCTAAGTGGATGAATTAATGGGCAGATCTTCCTTTTATCAATACATTTAGGAGAAACTACCTCAGCCACTGATCACTCTGTTGATTAGAGGCTTTCTCCAGCTGCCTTTATGAAGAAGTGAAGATGGGAGAGGACAGGATGGGTGGTTCTTATATCCCTGAAGAGGAACTTGATCCTGAGAAAGCACCATCCTAATGGAATCTGTGGTTGGGATGTGAATCTTCCACCAAGTGGGCCCGGGCTACAAGTCACTGAATACCAGCTATGGACGCTTCCACTACCAATTTTCAGCAAGGCTTTTGCAAAGGGAAAACACACCATGATATACAATAGGCAGGGAAGTTCTACAGTTCTATGGAATCATCCCTAGCCCACCAAGCAGCATGGATGTTTATAATACACTAGATTGTGATTTTTTGAACATAGAAATGAGAAACAGAGTTATGCTTACTGCTCTCCTTAAAATATAAGTGGCTACATTTGATTTTTTTAAAATTAGAGATGTAATTGTGAGAATGTTTTAATCCTGAAGGGGGAAAAAGTAACTGTGGAAGAATGCACAAAAAAAATGATTGCTATATACAATCTGTCCCTGTACAAATGAATACATCTTTAAAGCATCGGTTTTAACAAGACCTCTTCAATGAAGATGGAGTTTAATTAAACTCAGATGGAGTTTTTTGTTGATAAGTGTAGTATTTTTTAAAGTACACTTTTAAAATCCTCTTATCTGTGGAGCTATCTTTTAATACACAGAAGATAGAATAAAATTTAGAGTAGAGGGATGGTAGGGGGAAAACAAAGGAGGAGGCAACAATGCTTGATAAGAAATGTACTCATTACCTTGCTCAGGTGATTGTAACCCTCTGTACAGTATTTTCACAATAAAAAAAAACTTATTTAAAAAATTTAGAGTAGACTTTCAAAGGAAAAGATGTGACTAATACATATAAACAAATACACTTTTGTAGCCCAACAAATGGATAACTGCTCTAATTCTAGACACCAAACAGATCTATTGTTTGGAAGATAATTTGACCAGCTAACTGATTTCTCGATGTCTGTTTCTATGGAAGGTGAGACTGAAAAGTTGAAGCAAAAAAGAAAGAAAGAAAAAAAGGAAAAGACAATACATTCAATAGCCACAACGGATCCTGACTAGCTCGTGTTTCAGTTAATGTCACCCCAATAAACTTGAGCATATTAAGGGACAGCAGGAGAGAATGTGCTCATGAAGAGAGAGAAGAATGGGGATGAGTTCAAAGGGGGAAACACGGAAGGACAAGAGAGAGGTGTGTTATTTTATTTTATTTCGTAGGATGTGTGCAGAAAGATTCACCAGGCGGCTCTGCTTTCAAACGGCTCCAAATGTCAAGCCATTGTTCGGCGAGCTCAAAATGCCACGGGTGCCTTGTGGTGAGTCCTGTGACATTTTCTAAGTTCTCTCCGTAGGCAGGAGCGGGGCAGGGGAATGTCATGGGCCCGATGGGGTGAGCTGCGGTGGAATCCAGGTGCAGACACTGGGTAACGTCCCCCAAACCCTACCCTAAGCAATGAATGTCAGCTGGTGCTGCATCTTCTGCTGCCTGGACCACTAGAGACAGAGGGAAGAGGCCACAGGAAACCTAGGCCACGTGCTGAACCTCCTTCTCTGTTCTTAGCCAGAGTCAAGTCCCGGGCAACACAAACAGGTGGTGTAATTCTGCATTTGCTAAGGGGGGAGGGAATGAATAACCAGATGGCCCCCATAGTGTAGATCCCGCTTCACGACCTTGCTCAGCAGGAAAGCTACTCAAGTCCGGGTGAGTTGGGGTTGTCCTGTGGAAACCTGGCCCGCAGTATCCTGGTATGAACCTTTCCCCCAGCTGCTGAGTGGCTGGCCCATCATTTAATCACCAAGAGGCTCAGTTCCTTTATCTAGAAGGGGAGAGGGAGAGAGAGAGAGACTCTTCTTTACCATTGGCTTCCGTTCTCAAGTTCTGTGAGAAGGAAGAAAGTAACTGCACCCGAGTTTCTCCCTTGGGGAATCTGATTTCCAGCCAGAGAACAGGTGAGAATGACAAAATCTCCTGCTAGTGCAGCTACCAGTGTGAAGCAATAATGGTGATTTCTCTGCCTTCTGTGCTAGAAAGGCTTCAGAAAACCCAGGAGGTGGCAATACCAAGAGGGAGTCGGAAAGGACAGATTTTGTTAATATCTCCCCTGGGCCAGAAACTCTTCACAGATGATCACACTGAATATTTACAAGAGTCCCATAATGAAGGCTGACCGTGAATTACAGAGGATAGATCTCAAACTCAGAGAACTGCAAAGGGAGGGAAAGGGAGAGAGAGAGAGAGAGAGAGAGAGAGAGAGAGAGAAAGAGAGAGAGAGAGAGAGAGAGAGAGAGAGAGAGAGAGAGAGAGAGAGAGAGAGAGAGAGAGATAGAGAGGAGAGAGAGACAGACAGACAGACAGACAGACAGACAGACAGACAGACAGACAGACAGACAGACAGACAGACAGACAGACAGACAGAAACAGAGAGGCAGAGAGAGAGACAGAAGGACAGACAGAGAGAAAGAAATAGACTTCTGGCTCCAATATCATTTAATTTCCCCAAGATTACAGCTTCTGGGAAAGAAAGACATTTAACAGAGTACCTACAAGATACCAGGGATGATGTTTTATCCTTTAAGCCTCTTTATGAATCATAGGCAAATTAGCCATCTCACTATCAGAGACTGGCTAATCACAACTGATAGGCCAAATTGGGTCCAAGGCATCATTTTTATAAATAAAACTTTATTGTACCACGGATGTATCATTTCATAGAAGCTTCAACTTTATAACTGTGGAATTGGGTCTCTGTGACAGGATAGTGAATTCTGTAAAACCAAAAATACTTATGAGCTGGACCTATGCAGAAGAGTTCTTCAACCATTGACTTAAACGTCATTTAGAGTCAGAAGATACATTTTCTCACTGCTGTAGAAAGAACGAATTTGATAACTTATATTCCAACCTAGAAATACTTTGAAAGGGAAAGCCAACTTATAAATTAAAAGTACAATGAAATAACCCTGCTAGCTCTTAAAATTAACACCACAGATTCTTTTTTTATTTTTATCCATTTAATCAACAATCAAAATTGGTTATAGTAGATGGAATGATGTCTTTATACATTTATATATTATGGAATGGCTAAGTCAAGCTATTTTACATAGGTACTACCTCAAGATTGTTTTTATTTTTTTATGTCCACGATCAGGACTCGAACTTGGTACCTGAATTTTATATTGGCTAGTAGTTCTCTACCAACTGAGCCACATCTCCACCCCCGTTTATATATATTTATATATATATATATATATATAGCCACAATTAAAGTTTTCAAATACACAGTACATTGTTACTAACTACAGTTACCATGATGGGGAGTAGATTTTCAATTTATTCCTTTTGTACACTAAACCTTTTCATCAAAATCCCAACTCTTCAATCTGTACAGATGCCAGTCCCTCATTACCACCCATTACTCACTACTCCTGTGAGTTACAGTGTTGTAGATGAAGCACGTAACAGGCTAATGAAACACTGTGTCTGGCTTACTTGAGTTAACCTCTTGTCTTTGAAGTTCATCCTGGCTTCCACCAATGATAGAATTTCCTTCTTTCATCAGGATGAATACTATTTTGATCCCTACTTCCCTTATCCATCTATTCACTGGAGGACATTCCGTTTGGGTCCCTGTTTTAACAATCGTGAATAATGAATGTGCGAGAGCACGTATCTTCAACAAGTTCATTTTATCTGTGTGGGATCACATCACTCGCTTCCTCCAGCAGCTCAAAGCTGACTCTGAAATCAACTTCAGAAAAGATGCTTTGAGGATATTGGGAATGATGGCAATGTTAGTAGAAGAAGTGAATGTCTTATAGACCGATAAACGTGCTATTCAGTTGTTAAATTGAAGACATTCACTTGGAAGAATAATGTACATGCATGTTTATTTTTCTTTTCTTTGGAGGAGTGAGAGGGAGTCACTAGGCATCTCAGGCTGGACTCCAGTTCTTCATCCTCCTCCATCTACCTCCTCAGTCCTGAGATTGCAAGTGTGCACTACTAGGCCTGGGATTATGTGTGTAGTGTATTCTAGGGTATTGGAACAAAAATAGATTGCATCAATTTCATACTTACTTTCACAGAATTATTTCTGATCAAAGTGGGTAAGAGAGCATGTGAAATGATAAAACAAGTATGTATATTTGAAAGATTAAAATTATTTTAATCTCTACCAAATCTATTCTTTATGACTTAGTACTATTTCCATTCCGTTCACAAGAGAAAGCAAGAGTGAAAATGGAGGGCAACTTGGAGCAAAATTATTAGACCTTAGCCAGGCATTGGTAGCTCACACCTGTAGTCCTAGCTACTTGTGGGGACTAAGATCTGAGGAGTGTGGTTAGAAGCCATTCTGAGCAGTAAAATCTGAGATTCTTTGCTCCAATTAACTACCAACAAGCCGGAAGTGATGCTGTGGTTCAAGGTGGTAGAACTCTAGCTTTGAGAATAAAAACTCACGTACAACACCCAGGTCTTGAGTTCAAACCTCAAGACCAACACACACACACACACACACACACACACACACACACACACACACACACACACACACAGATTGTTAGGTCAATGCCTCCCTGACCTCTGCTAATCACCTCTGACAATCCTTGTGGTTCTCATCTACTTAGTCTTTCTAGAATGTTTTTGGTCCCTTTTTTAGGATCCACAGCTTTCCCATTCTACAGCTGATCTCAGTTCTACTTTTTCACCTTAGACATATGCCTTTCAAACTTGGTCCATCAAAACTTAGGAGGACAGGGCTGGGCATGGTGACACACACCTACGGTCCCAGTTATTGAGGAGGAGGCCTGGGAATGTGTCTCAGTGGTAGAGCGCTTGCCTTGCATGCCTGAGGCCCTGGGTTCGATTCCTCAGCACCACATAAACAAAAAAAAGCAAAAAGCTGGAAGTGGCACTGTGGCTCAAGTGGTAGAGCGCTAGCCTTGAGCTGAAGAGCTGAGGGACAGCGCCCAGGCCCAGAGTTCAAGCCCCGTGATCGGACCCAAAAACAAAAAAAAGAAAGTTATTGAGGAGGCAGAGGTAGGAGGATCCCCGTCTGTGGCCAGTTTGGGCCAAAATGTAAACTCTATCTGAGAAATAAACTAAACGGCTCACAAATAGGAGAACGTATATCTGGCAAGCACAAGGCCTTAAATTCGAATTCCCATTACTGACAAAATAGCATGCCCCCCAAACCAAAATAAAAACACTTTAGGAAGATTATTCCTCCTCTTCATGGAGGACTGAGGAAATACAACTGACCTAAGGTCTCCTCTATGCTTTCTACATAGTAGTTTCCCAAAGTGAAGCCAATCAGGAGCAGCCCACAGCTCTGGTGCACAGAACATAGATTTGCTATGTGTGGCTCTCATTGCTATCCTTCCCACTCATCTACACTTGGTAACTATTACTACTGTTTCCCTAGACTGATGAAGTGACTGAACACAGAGAAATGGATATGTATGTTGCCGGGCCAACATGGGTTTGGTGAAATCCAAACCCAAGCAATCTGTGTCCAGAACTTGTACTCTTTTACCATCCTAGGGAGCTACTACTCTTTGGACACCTGGCCTGAATGTTTTCATGCCTACAACTGGTCTGTGAGGTGGGTTGGTGGGACAAGGGGGATTACTAGTCGCAAACACACCAAAGGTCAAAGGTGACGACAACCTTATGATTTGGAGTCAAAACTTTATTCAAAAATTGTGCTCTCACTCTACTTCTGGCTGAAAGATGCTGACACAAATGCCCCTCCTGAGATGATGATACTTTGTACATCCTTCATGGGGAGCAAACTGAGATGCCGCCATGAAACCTTCTAAGAGAACAAATAGGACACAATGCATCCTACAGCTACACTAAGTCTTTCTTTGTTCATCTGATTGGATGACTGGACAAATCTCTAACAGATTTACACTGGGAATCATGTAAGATTGGGAGTAGTTGGGGGGAGAGACTTGGGGGAACCCCTCAGATCAAGATGGAAGCTTGATTTTTAAGTGCATCCCCAGGCCCTGTCAGAACTTGTGGAGTCATTCTTTTAGCATCCCGAAAGCTACTGCTGTCCATCAGCTCAGCTCAGTGCCTGGATCACAGTGAGTCCTAATTAACTGAAGGAGTAGCCAAAGTTACTGAAGAACTAAATTGCTTACGGATGCCAGCAGTGAATACAAGCTGCCATCTATAGACGCTGCCTGAGACTAATCAAAAGACTTTATCAGCGACTGGCCATCACGATTCAGAGACACAGCCATTGTATCGAGACCTAAATGATGTAATAATTGTGTCTCACAATGAAATATCAGGGCAACTCCTCAGCTTGAGGAAAAGGGGAAGAAATCCTATTTCTTTTCTGCCTTGGACTAACTTTTTTTCACTAGATATCATCACTCACTGCAAGCACCCAATGGATCTAGAAGACATAGTAGCATGTTTTTCCTATGAGCCAAAATCAACCAAAAAAGAAAATAATATGGGAAAGAGCAGAAAACACAAAGAAATAATCAAGAAAAAGCTGTTGGACAGTATGCAGAAATTTTACCCTAGTGTTTGAAACAGGGATCAGCAAACTCTAGAAAATTCCAAATGGCCTGAACCATCTGACTTCTGAAACGACAACACTGTCAGATGGGGCTGTGAAACCACCTTTTAAGACCACATATTGGACAAAACAGACCCAACTTTTTTTTTCCTTGAGCAAAGGAAAGCCTAAGTGGTGGGTGTCTAGATTCAAGCAGGATAGGTGCTTCTGGATTTGCGAAGAGAGAAAATAAAAGATTTAGTCACCTACAATTAAAGTCAATGATGAGGGGCTGGGAAGGTGGCTCAGTGGTAGAGTGCTTACCTTGCATGCACGAGGCTCTGGGTTTGACTCCTTAGCACTACATAAACAGGAAAGGCCAAAAGTAGTACTGTGGCTCAACTGGTAGAGTGCTAGCCTTGAACTGAAGAGCTGAGGGACAGCGCCCAGGCCTAGAGTTCAAGCCCCACGACTGACAAAACAAACAAATAAACAAAAAATAAAGTCACTAAAGAAATCACCTTCATGAGCAAGTAAATGATTCTTCAAGGAATATCAGTAAACTTGAGGTTCCTTTACATCATCACACACCAAGGAGAAAGTCTTTGTCAATCCATTCACCTTCTTGGACCATTGCACTTTATATTCTGATTGTTCAGAAAAAAAAAAAAAGAATTATTCTCTCAAACTACCATCAGTTACCAATGCATACATTTTATGAGGCACAATTTTCAAATTATTTGCTTTATAATGAATTGATATGTATAGCTGATATGCACATACAATGTGCTCCATCAAACCACCCAGGTGCTAGTGGCTCATACCTGTAATCCTAAATACTCCAGAAGCTGAGATCACAGGGTTGAGGTTTGAAACCGACCCAGGCAGTAAAGTCCATGAGCCTCTTATCTCTAATTAACCACCTGAAAACCAGAAGTGGAGATGTGGCTCCAAGTGGCAGAGCACTAGCCTTGAGCAAAAGAGCTCAAAGACAATGCCCAGGGCTTGAGTTCAAGCCTCATGACCAACAAAAAGCAAGCAAGCAAGCAAACAAACAAACAAAAAAACCAAGGCTAACATTTTCTCTGAGCAATATAATCTGACATTGTTTATTCTATTTCTTTTTATTCTAACATTTCCACTTTCTCTGAAAAAAAAATAGTTTACTTAAAGCCAGCCTGGGAAGGAAAGTTGACAGACTCATTTCCAATTCACCACCAGAAAACTAGAAGTATTGCTGTGGCTCAAAGTGGTAGAGCACTAGCCTTGAGCAAGAGCTCAGAGACAGCACCCTAGCTCTGAGTTCAAGCCCTACAACTGACAAAAATAAAAGGAAGAAAGAAAAGAGAGAATGAGCAATGTTCTAGTGGTTTAAAACACTTAACAAGTGGCAGTTTTATAGACTATAAAGATAAAACGTCAACTTAGGACACTGATTTATATATAAATTAGATTAAGGAGAGCTTATCTAAAAATATTTACTTAACCAATAACAAAGAAATTAGATTTTACAATCATAGATAGATAGATAGATAGATAGATAGATAGATAGATAGATAGATAGTCATGAGGGAAGAATTGGATTTAAAGCAATATAGAATGAGAATGAGGTGAGAGGAGGGAGAGAGAAAGGAAAAGAGAAGGAAATGATTTCAGTACTGCAATAATGATTACTATTAATTTTTGCATTTATATAGAAAGACTATCCCAATCCTTTACCCTCTACTTTTTAAGAGCTTAGACAATAAAAAATAAATAATAAATAAATAATTGCAATTGTATTGGTTTAGACAATAATAAAGTCATAATTTTTCATTCTGGAATGAAACATCTCTATACGCTGTAATTTGTGCATGGCTATTTCTGTAAGGTATTTTCATTGGCTAGCTGGAAAGTTTCCCTGCAGGGAGAGGCTATGTTTATTTTACCTCTCTATCACTACCACTCAACACTAGCCTTTTCATATAGTAGCCATGTAAGTGTGCCAGATTACTAAGTGCATTCTGTTCATTATCTTACCATGGGTTGACGTTTGGGACCATGAAACCCCAGTCATTCTAGCACAATTTAATTATTGCTTTATTTTCTTTTACCAACAATTTGGTTAATTGGTTCAGTTTGACATCAAACTTAAAACAATGATTGAGCATCTTGTTTTCTGCCATCACACGCCATGATAAGCACAAGACAACTCTGCCCAACTCTAAGCATTATCTTGACTTTTTTGCATCAGTACTTGAGAAAAATACAGCTAAGTTTCAGAGTTTCATCTCCTTATTACTTTATCAGGGAAAAAGAAACCTTCCTGTTTACTGACTCAAACCCTGCACCTGCTGGAAACATCACTAAAACATTAGGAAACATATTTAATGGTAAAACCTATTTCACAATATTACTTGGGAAATTAACAAGCTAAGTAAACACAAGGCCCCCGATTTCAATCCCTATTTTTAAAAACATAGTATAAATTTCTAGAGATATTGTTGCTTCATGTAACATTGTTAATAATCACAACTAGTTTGGGCTATAGTTAAAATAAATCTGTACCATGTAATTGTTTTGGGAGACATGACTGTTCTCCTCGACGGAATATTTTCCCTCCACGTAAGTGTAATTGTGGCTGAAATCCTAAGTGTAATTGTGGTTGAAATCTTACCAATGGACTGTATGTGCAAGATCATGCTACCATTTCCAGTCAGCAATCTTAGGAAAAAATCTGCTTCCTTTACCAGCTGAAATCTGTACCTTGCTGTCAGCCAGGATGACTAAACCAACCGCAGGACAGTACTGAATTAGAGAACCAAGATAGCACATCACCAAAGTTCTCACTTAATAAATTATCTCTGGTACCTGCCATGTGGGTAGAGTTGTTCTCTGGGTTCAGAATGTCCCCCGAACCAGGAGGGGTAGATCTTTTCTTTTATGTACTTTCTATTCCAGTGGAAAAATACAAGGCAGCAAACATGGAAAAGAACAAAATAATACATTACAAAGTCTGTTACAAGAAGAGAAATACTGTGAACAAAGGAAGAAATAAGCAGGTCATGAGGAATGAGGACTGATAGTATGAATGGCATTGTTCTGTCGGAGAGATGCCATTTTAGAGAGCCTTTTCCAACCAATCAGATCTCTGAACTCTGAACCCTGAACAATAGATGCCTAGGGCTGGTGAAAAATCAGTGCTCCATGGCTTCTGACTTCACCCTCCTTCTCCTTGCCTTTCTCCTCTTCCTTTTCTCCTCTTTCCATTCCACAATGATGTCCTTTTGTCAGTAAAGAAGTAATATCATGGTATTTGCACATGATTTCCAAGATGACTGAGCTCATTTTGGTTTCTTTAGGGTCAATAAAAATTACATGTGGAATCAGATTTAATGAATGCTTATAATCTGCCAAGCATTTTATGATGGAAGGAGAAAGATACAAGGATGAATAGAATTATGATCCTTTCTTATAAAAGCACTGATTTCTCCTGGGCCTGACTTAGGGATATGTACACACTAGAAAAGGTATATTAGAAAATTCACAGCAGTGGACACCTAGTGAGATTTAAAATAAAGTATCTGGATAGAAATTTGGAGTTGATCCTGATTTTTAAGGACCAATAAATCTCGGTCAAACCTCAGCTACTTGGATTTAATTTTTCCACTAGTATTTGGCTTGAAGATATCTATCTTGGTCACATTAAGTGAAATGGCTTACTTCAAGTATGACCCTGGATGTGCAGGTAGCAGAGAAAGAAGGTAGCACTACGTGACAGAATCGGCACAGAGAAATGTCAATAGCTTTCTAGAAAAATCTTTACCTCTCTGTTAAGAATCTACCTGGCACAATTATTCAATGGCACTTGATGAGGCTGAAGCTCTCACAATTGTCTCCTTTATGGAAGATTTTAATGATGGAGGACGCAAATGTGTAATAATTCTTACACTGAGCTTTTAGTCATCTACCTCCAAACCAGACTATGTAATTTGTAATTTGAGGGTGCACTATATTATATTTGAACAGGAAGTTGAAGTCCCTGATGTGTGAGGGTTATAAAATTTTCAATTAGTATCAGAACATTTCTGTATTCACCAGAAAGCCTGTCTAGTTGGAAATAAGCTGCCTTTGTAATTAAAGATGCATCTAACTAATAAATTATGGAATATTTTATTTAATTTTACCTTTCTTTTTTCATTCAACCTTTAGCTCTGTTTAATATATTAGCTCTACCTTTCTCTAATCACAAACTTCAACAGAAATATAAATTAAAAGCAGATGACCCTAAGCAGTGTTTTGTTTTTATTATCTCTAGCATAAAACATACCTGAGCTATTCATATGATAAAACATAAAGAAAACCGCCATTCATTCAGAGTTGCATGTTGTTTTAAGTTTGGGATTTGGGATTGTTTATTCTTTCCCTGGCCACTGCTTGCGGGTATTTTGTCTTGTTTTGTTTCATCTTGCATCTGCTTGGCAAGTTTATTGCTTTCGTAATAAATTTTAATTTATATCTAGTTTTTATTTCCAGGGTGTTTTCTTCTATTTGTACTCACTGACTTCTCAGGCTAGGATGGCGATTGTTATACAGTAGTTTACTTTTAAAAGAAATAGGACTGCTCAAGCAGCTAATACGGGAAGATGTATCACCAGGCTGAATAATTGTGACAACCATAGACCGTATCTGGGCCTGTTTGTTTGCACAATACCCTTCTGCATTAAGAACGCAGGCCCAGCTGTCTTGGGCTCCTGAGTCACCCACTTCATCAGTTGACACTGCGGCAGATGTTATGGATTGATAACAGACTTCCCTTCATTCACTCCACATCTAAGATTACCTCTGGAAAAAAAATCTAATACATTATAACCCTCCCAGCCATTTGTTACCAAAAAGAAAAAAAAAAAGATCAGCAATTTATTTCCCTTTTTTAGCACTGAATGGTGTTTTTTTTTTTCTCTTTGGATGCACAGATTATTTTAAAATGACGGTTTAACACATTCATTGCATGGGGGGTTTTCTGCAGGCAAGAAAACCGGTGAAAGACAAGAATGTAATGATTTAATTGAATTAGGACCAGATCAGATTTAGAGTGGATAGCTCATATTCCCATGATATCTGAAAGATGCTGTTTGTCTTTGGTGATAGAAAGATTCACTCTATTCACAAATTGGTTAAAAAAAAATTTAAAAAGGGCTTTGTCCCTGAAAAAAATATATAATAAAATGAAAAAGAAGAGCTCAGTCTGAGATTTAAAAAAAAAAAAAAAAGAAGTATAAAATCTGTATTAAGGTGAACAGATTTCTCAGCTAAATAACAGATTTTCCTCCTCAGGAGATGCAAGGATTTCTATATACATAACACAAATTGAAGTGATCATTGCTTAAAGATGGTATAATGGAATGGTCTGCAAAGTGGGCATTTTTTATATCCATGGGTTTTATGGGGAAATGTGGATTAAAAATGAGTGAAAGAGCATAGTATTTTTTAGGTGTGAAATTCTTTGTGCCCAAACACAATGATTGTATCATCTATGTTGCATAAAATCAGAGGATTAAAGTGCATTTCAGCATTAAGTGTGGTGAGAGGAGCTGTGTGGACCAGCAACCCTATATTTAATCTCAAATCTTGATCCAGCATCTAGAAACTCCGAGTTTCATTTGACATTTCAACTATATTCCTTTCTTTAAAACATTATATGGGCTGAGAATGTAGCTTAGTAACAGAGTGCTTGCCTAGCATTCATGAATCCCTGGGTTCGATTCCTCAGTACCACATAAACAGAAAAAGCCTGAAGTGGTGCTGTGGCTCAAGTGGTAGTGTGCTAATTTTGAGCAAAAGAAGATCAGGGATAGTGCCCAGGCCCTGAGATCAAGCCCTAGGACTGACCAAAATTTGTGCATAATCTTATTATGTTGTACAAAGGGACTACAATTGGACATGTCAGTTTATGAGAACAGTGTATCAATGTCACCCTCTTTCATCATCCTTTTTCATCCCTCCCAACCCCCCTCATCCCATCCATTTTCCTAGTTCCATTTTCACATATTCACATTGAATTTTATGACTACATTTGCCCACCTCTTCTCTATTAATTCCTCTTCCTACTTCCCTTTGCCTCCCTCCCTTACCCCACATACACCCCATATAATCAGCTTCCTGGTATTTACTTTGTTCTACCATAAATTAGATGTTCAAAGGAGTGACCCCGTTGGAATGTCTCTTGGGTATGCCATACTTCAGTTAGTATGTTAGTGTGCATGCCACCATTTCTTATGTCTCCTTCTAATGCAGAGCCTGGCAGGGACAGCTGTTTATCACCGATCCACACACTTTCACTCACTCATAGGCAAAGTCACCAAATCTTGAAGCCAAAGAGATTCTCAGGGGGTGGGGACCCATCTAGAAAAGACTAGGGATGTCTAATGAATGTCACAAGACTAGGTCGTTTTAATTACAATGATGCATCATTCACCAAGCTATCACACTTTTATTAGGGGAGTGTTTATTTTGATCCCACCTGGCACCAGGATGATCCACAAAGGTCAGATGTCTCCTCTTTCGTCATAATGGGGAAACCCAGTCTCAAAGAGGTTAGATTTGTCTAAAGTATCCTAGCTAGTAAAATACTATTAGCAGTTTCAAACCATTAGGTCTTTCAATGCCTACTGAAACTTCGTTGTTGTTGTTTAATTATTTTGTAGACTGCAGGTGAGAATCAACATCATTTAAACAAAATTCAGGTTTATTGCATTTCCTATTCTTTTAAACCCATGAGAAGGATCAAAGAGGAAATTACTCTGGTAGTTCTGTTTTTCTTCCTCTTCTTCCTTCCCTCACAGAGAAGCATTGTTGGGAAGCATTGTTGTACTAAGAGCAGGCCATAGATCCGCATAGAAAGTAGAAAGAAGGAAGTTTCTCCATCACCTCAGGCTCCACCAATACAGAGCTGTTCAGTGCTGGAAGCTGAGTTTTGAATCTACACATATTATGATATAAAACATGACATTCATTAGAGAAAATTTTTAATCCAGGGGTGTGCAGGATTAATCAGAAGGTGTGTAGGGTTGATGAATTATTTACTTACCTTGTTGATATTGTTTGGGATATTAACATACCACATATTGTTAAGTACAGGAAAAGCGTCATTCTGATTGGGCCAGAATGGTTCCATCCAAAGTGAGTTGTTTGAAACCTAGCAATGCATAGCAAAGGAAAGTTACAAAGTGGCACCGGAGACTAGACTATGCATTCTGAATGGTAGTGTTGGTGATAGAAGTTTCCCAAATTCATTAAATAGTGGGGGGTAGGTAGTTTTGGGAAACTGCATTAGAAGCAACCTCTTCAGATATTCTCTGCCACACTTGGGAACATTTTTAAACAACTCTAGTTTCAATTATGTTTTCTGATTTTACAAAGTTATTCATGTTTCTGAAATATCCGATATGACATTGATCCATTTTTTGACAACAAAGGTAATCTCCCTTTATAAAAGGGGTTAATGTTCTCAGTTTATCTTTCTCATAGCTTTGAATTTACATGCAAAACAATAATAATCAGGATGATACAAAACCACTTATTGGATGTAGCTCTATGATCAGCTTTGCTTAATTACGTAGTTAACATTGAAACTCTTGAACTTAGTTTAGATTGTAAAAGAGATAAAATAAATAAAGCAGGGTTAGTCATCATAAGAAGCCAGATTTGGAATCCCTTAGAGATAGAAATAAAAATACCCATCCAATGGTCATGAGGGGAGGAAGGCAGCGTATTTTCCTTTTGTGTCCTGTGGTTAAACTTCTCAGCTACATTCTTACTCATCATGATCATTCACCATGATTTTCCACGTGGTCCAATATCCAGAGGGCAATCAAAGATGGCAAGAGGTGCCTCATCCCCTCTGGGATTTGGTGGTGATCTACCATCACTGGTTTTCCCTTGGGGAAAGGTGTCATCCATACACAAACTGGGGTGATTTTAGGATCATTTTGATCCCAGTGGAGCTACAAGGAAACAACATAGTTGGACTGAGTTGTCACCACCCTCTTTTTACTTAGAAGATGGCAGACATTTGATCTAGGAGAAACAGAACTGAAGACCTCAATTCTAAATTACACAGTGAAGAAAATATTTTTTTTCCTAGTTGCTTCCTCATCAATCTGTGGAGATCAAAACTGCTAGACTTTCTACCACCTAGTGATGCTCCACTTCCTGAGAAATACAAACAACTCAGTTCATGGGGGCTGTGATGGAGAGGAGAATGAGGGAGAAGCCAAAGAAAGTGATTTATTTCAGGTCTCAGTGACCTGATACAGCTGAGTGAGTCAACTGAAAAAGAATGAAGAATCAGGTAGGAACTTTGACCAAATAAATAGATACATGGACACATTTATTAATGTACACAAGTAGATGCATTTAGACCATGTGCGGAACAACAAAATGTATTCATATATGTTCGTGAAAAGATGAAAAGAATTCAAATCTGTAAGTTCAACAGAACTTATAAATAGAAGAAAAAAAGAAGATTATCAAGTGAGTAACCTACATGTAATCTAAATTCCCGCAACACAAATCAAAGACAGATATGATTATCAAGGCAGGAAAATGGACGTCTGGGAGGAGACCCAGGATGCATAATAGAAGAGTAAAAAAGTTTGTGAGAAAGATCAAGTGAAATATATGGAGTAAAAGTCACAAGTATCAATAAATTTAGAAGAAGGTATTTGCTTGTAAATGAAGATTTGAGCTTTAGAAATGGCTTCATCACAAAAGGCCAATTAATGACAAAGATACAGTTATACACAGTCCCATAAGGAGGCTGAACTGAAAACAGACAGAAGGGCTCCCCTATAAATGAGTTAACATTACTAAAAAGAGAAATCAGGATGACAGGCTTTCTCGTTTATCACACATAAAGCAGGAGCGCAGTGAAATAACTCTCCTAGTCTATGGAGATGAAAAAACAAACAACAGCAACCCAAACAGCAAGAATCCAGCAGCCAGAAAACTCTTTTGGTTAATGAGAAAATATTTACACACATGCAAGAGAGACCTGGTTAGTCTCAAGAAAAATCTAATCTTCTAGTTCACAAAATAGAAATCGAGTAGGTGTGTTTGTGGGAAATACTGGGAATCGTTATTGTTGTTTTTATCTTACAGACAACTCTTTACGGTTTTTGAGTTCCATCTAAAACCAAACAATACAAAACAACCTTTTGTATTTCCTGGGCATGGGGGATGTTATTTTCAAGGCTGCCACACAGGTGTTTAGAAAAGCTCAGAAGAAGAAATATGAGAATGTCTTGAGCAGGACAACTGAGAAAGCTTGAGGTCACCTTGAACATGTGGGTGAGATGACAGGTTGCAATAAAGGATTCCAGAAGTCTAGGTGTCACAGAGTAATAGTTAAGGTGTAACACTTGTGTTATCTTCAGATATCTGCTGATGGTCATTTTCTCAAAACTTCCCAAGCATGACCACTGAACAAAGTGATGGCCATAATATTTTCTCTCGCTCTTCCTTTTTCACCTTTTTTTTCTTCTTTTTTAATGAACAGAGAAAAAAATAGATAAGCAAATAATCAGAAAAAAAGTAAAAGAAACTTTTATGACAGAAACAAATAATGCTTCAAGCTTTCAGGAAAATGTGTCCTCGCTTCCTTTGCTGAATGCCAGGGCTGACGGCCATTCTTGGTAAAGAAACTCCACTGTGACCACAGAGTGTAGCACTTTTTTTTTTCCTTCTGATTTGACTATTGCTGAGATGCATTGTCATGCCTGATAAAAGGTTGTTATTGGAACAAAAAATGTGTTTTTTCTTCCCATGTAATATGTAATAAAACTATTCTATGAAGTCTCAATGAACTCTCTCAATTGAGAAAAATACAGACAATTTTCATTATAAGTGAATGTCTCCAATTCACTCCTTTTGTATGGAAGGAAGATATGCAACACTAACTTACTGTAGGCCACATTCCGTCAGATATAATCTATTCCATTATTCTTGTGTATGTTTCATATGAAAAATGTTATGAAGTTTTTTTTCCCTCTGCACAAAAAATACATATTCTCTTATCTCATTAAGTCCCTATCGCACGCAACACCCCATCCTCCCACTATCACCCAGTGCTGTTTCCCTCACTGCAGTAGTCACACACTGTATTGCTATTTCTAAAGTATAAAAGAAATGCATGCATTTTTTTTCACACAGTCAGTCTATTATTCAATTTAAAATCACTGGCAAACGCAGATGAAATGCTGAGAATGAAATGAACCTGGTTTTGGTTGACTGCGCGTGATGAGATTCAGTATTATCTCTACAATGCTATGACTGACGTTTTTTGTTGATGTTGTTATTGTTGTGTGCTGAATGCTGTATTTGTTTCCTTAAATGACCGTGTTTAGGCTTGGTGATGACTAGTTCTGGGTAGAGGTAAGCCACGTGGGAAAAGCAACTCTAAGTAAGTATTAGACTCCTCAATATTGCCTTTTATTAAAACATTTAAGATTTTAGACCTTGAATAGTTCTGTTTGCTTGATTTTTAAATGGATGCATAGTTAATTTTGAATTTGTAGTGATTTAAACCTTTCTAATTATTTTTTCTTCTCATGATGTGGCCTACTTCCAGATATTCACTGTGAAAAGTCTAGCGTGAATCGAACTCATATAGAAATGCAAGTACAAACAAACCCAAATATATACATGTGTCTCCACATAAGTATTCACATATCATTTATGGACTATGTCTTCATTTAAAGGTATAAAATAGTACTGTACATCTTATTGTGCCAAAATAGTTTCTGCTTGTAATTTTATCAGTAAATTTCTATGTTATACCTTCTGATCCATTTCCTTCTCTTGAATAGCTATACAGTATTTGATTTTATTCTTACGTTCTTGTAGTCAAAGATACTAATCCTTAAGGTGCTAATCCTGGGCTTGAACTCAGGGCCTGGGCTCTGTGCTAGAGCTGTATTACTTGAGCCACAGCTCCATTTCCAGCATTTTGGTGATTAATTAGAAATAAGTCTCATGGACTTTACTGCTTGGTCTGGATTCAAACAGTGATCCTCAGATCTCAGCCTCCGGAATAACAAGGATTATAGGTGTGAGCCACAGACTATAGACATTATTTTATGCAAATATGGCTATAGACATTATTTTATGCAAATTTGATTGCTTGGTCAAAGAAATATGAAAAGGCTGTGTAAATTTGTATTCTGTGTTTCCTATTCTAAAGGTTATTCAGGAAGTCAAATACACTCTGTTCTTTCTACTGTGATTAGTAGAGATTCCTTAAGGACATAGGGAAAAATGAGGATTAGTTGGGAACATGATCTTGTTTTTAAATTTTTGATTTCAATCTTATCTACATGAATTTGAGCCTCAGGCTTCTCATTTGTATGCATTTGTAACCACATGTACACCATTTTTGTTTTCTGCTACCAAATTTTGAACTCAGGATTTGATGCTAGCTCTACTTGCTCTAGCCTGGCTTTTTACTGGTTATTTTGGAGATAGTCTTGCACATTTTTCTATCTGAGCTGGCTTTGAACCATGATCTTTTGGATCTCAGCCTCCGGAGTAGCTAGGATTCTGGGCCTTAGCCTCTTGCCCTAGCCCCCAAGTACATATAATTAACCTCCTGTTTATCAATTGAACCTCCTGTTCAATTTAGCTAGATCCTAAGAATCTACATTAAAAAAAATAAATTCAGGAAGATGTACCTGTTAAAATTCTTCCAGGAGTTGGGGAGGTTGGAGGGAAGGGAGATTAGGGGAAAAACAAAGGAGGGGGTAACAATGCTTGATAGGAAATATACTCATTACCTTACTCAGGTAACTGTAACCCCTCTTTACAATAGAAAATTTTAAAAATTACATTTAGTTTCATGTTACATATTTGAAAAAGCATTCATAGAAATAACAGAAAATATTCTACATGAGATGAGACAAAAAATCTGATCAGTATTATTTCACATATGTTAAATGTGGTATAAAGAAAATACATTTTTTTACAATTCAATTTCAGACTTTATCATCTATAAGTAGATCATTTGGATAGGAGATTTTAAATAATAAAATACATACAAGGCAACTTTGAGCTAGTTATTCAAGTTATCCTAACAAGGATGTTTGAGTTTTTAAATGAAGCAACAAAATCCAATTTTTAAAGTAGCGTTTACTGGATTTCCTCTATCAACCTGTTTGGGTTTGGAAAACACTTGAGTAAGAATGTGTTCATAAAATATCTCTGCACCAAAAAAAAAAAAAAGAAAATTCAAAGACAACCTATGAAATGGGAGAATTTTGATAAATTCTGCAACTATCTAATAAGGAATTAGTATACAAAATAGCTACCTTTTATTAAAATGGATCAAATATTAATTAATGAGGCATCAGGCAGATGCTCTATGAATTAGTTAAATACTTTGCCTCATTTGTAAATGAACAAATGTTACAGAGTCACTACAGAGACACGATACAGCAGTATTCTATTTAACTATGTAGCTACAGTTGAACTATAAGAAACAAGACTAGAAACTGTGGGTGCTCACCAACAAGTTGTCCACCTGAACCACATGAATAATTTGACTGTGAACTTCCAAATGGAGGGCTTATCATCTATGTAGCAAGACAAATTTACTGTACATGAGACAATAGGAAGATTTAGGTCTGGAACTACTTGTCATTAACTCTTATGGGTGAATATGAATCTACAATAGGAGAAGATTACCCACACCAAAATAATAAAGACCTATGCCATCCCCCAAAATCATAAGCATATGGCATATCAAATATTTAAGGAACTTTAAAACTTTTGCAAACACTCTTGAAGGGGAGGGGCAGGAGAACAAGGCAGAGAAAGGTAATCTAGACAATAGACCCACTAAATTGCTCCAATGCCCATATAAATGAAAAAAAACAAAAAACAAAACCAAATCTCTGAAAGCTGCCAGAAGAAGATATTAAGAGATACTTTCCTCAAATTACTTCCTGTCTGAGAGTAAACAGTGATGGGCAAGGTTGATTTGAGTTCTGGATTCTTCCTTTCTTGCAGAAAGCAAGGAAGAAAAGCAAAACCATAGTGATTTTGCCCTTGATTGGCGACCCAGATAGTGACTTTGACCTTGGTTGGTGGCCTAGATCCTGGCCCAGACTTGGTCCTATCCAATCTCCCTATCAGCCTTGGCATTTTCCTAATCAAAGTATATTCTCCATTTTTTCTAACTCCTTGTACACCATATATTTCTCTAGGTTAGTTTATAACACCCACTATTGTTTTCTCCTCTTGCTTGATCTGAAAAATAGATTGTAGTCCTATGTCCACAATTATGTTGAAGATCAAGATTGAGTAAAATCACTTCCATTTCCCTCTCTGTCTCCCAACCATCTCTTTTGCCTCCTAGGATTTATAATTGAACCCTAGGGATTCTCTTCAGAGATTTTAGAGATATCCTTTTTTAATTTCTGGTTTCATGTATCCAACCATTCATATGTGTGTCCATGAAAAGACAGACAGTCCCTTGTCTGTGTGTGTGTTTGTATGTGGGTTTGTGATGACGGTTTTGTGCATGTAGCTTGTCATTGTGGCATAAAAAATGTCAGTTGAAAGCTATCTCAGTTAACAGTGGCTGAAAATTTGAAAGCATTAAGAGGCTTTTTATCAAAGTTAGAAGATACACCTACTCTGTTTATTTAATGCATAGGAAAAGCCTAAATTGGATGGTTTGGATTTTTTTTTCTTCTGAAGATTGTAACCATATAAAAAGAACTCTACTTATTGGCCTGAGAGGAAATTGTCTTCCAAAATAAGTATTTTTGGAAATAATGAATGGATTACAGGTTTTGTTAAAACGTTGTGTTTCAGTCAACAACAGTATAGAGCTATACCATTCTCATCCTATATACTTTGCTCAGGAACACCGCAGCCCCCTTCCTCTCAGCTCCATCCTTATTCCAGACATCAGGGCTATCATTGAGCAGGCCAGAAATAATGGTTACCATTCATCTTTGTGTCCCCTAGCTTGAAATCAATAGATGTTCAATTGTTATTTATTGCTTCTCATATAAGTCAATGAGGAACTAAATAACCTCAAAAAATGCATTGTAGGGTGCCTAGCAGCAAGAACAGAGAATAAGGGGAAGAGTCAGCCAGCAATATCTAATCTTAGAGATTTTCCGGCACACATCGCTTTTAATACTGGCATCTATATGGCATGTAAAAATTACTATGTATATTTTGCTGCCAACAAAGTGGCCAGAGAGAGTGAATTTTACCCAATAAAACAATTTGTTCTTCAGTAATTACTTTCCTATCATGAAGTTAAGGTAATTTCTCCATTTACCTCAGATATATTACCAAAGTTAGTGTTGTTTACCATCTCCTGCTGGAATTTAATATAAACACGGATGCTGGGTGTTGTAATCTTAGCTACTCAGGAGGCTGAGAGGCAAGGACTATGGTTCAAAGCCAACTTGGGTAATAAACTATCAGAAAGACAGAAGTGGGGGTGTGACTCAAGAGGTGAGCACTAGCCTTGAGCAATAAAAGCGCAGGGACAGTACCTAGGTGCCCAGTTCAAGTCTCAGGATGGCACAAAACAAAATATGCATGAGTGGAAAGATGCAAATGATGAGAGAATGTGAAATATGATGTATGCAAAATAGGAGAAAATGAGACGATTAGATAATTGTTTCTATATATAGTTTTCCTATTTCTAGGGCTCAGTATCACTATGTTTATGTTGCTTTATTTTGTCACACTTAACATAGAAAGCTTAATTTATATTCTTATGGTTTCCAAAGGCCAGATATGAAAATGCTACAGTAATGATCTTAGTTTTTTAGTCTACTATGTCACTCTGAAATGAATATAGTAGGTTATCCAATTCATAGTAGAACTTCACAGAACATCTGAGTTTACCTAGAGTCTGGTGAATTGAGGAATATAACTTACTTTTTTTAGTTTTGGTTGGTTGTGGGGCCAAGGTACTATCCCTGAGCCTCTTTGTAAAAGGCTAGCACTCTATCACTTGAGCCACAGCTCTGCTTTTGATTTTTGAGTGGTTAATTGGAGATAAGAGTCTCACAGGGACTTTTCTCTCTTGGCAGGCTTTGACCCATGATCCTTAGATCTCAGCCTCCTGAGTAGGTAGGATTACAGGTATGAGCTATTTGCTCCCAGCTTAACTTTTACGTTCTTTCATTATCTAAGGAGTTGGTTCTCTACTTCACTTATTAAAGAATATCTAGTTATTCTATAGTTTAAATGTGAACTTTAAGGAAAATGAACTACTACCTCCAGGTAATATAACAAATAAAAATAATACTACATATTTTAAATTTGGATTAGCAGCATACATAGGGGTAGTATAGCTTTGGTGGTTCACATTATATAGTGACTTCAAGTTCAAGACTTTGATTCTGCCTCTCATTGTATCTTTGGACCCCTGGTCCACCCTTTTCTCACCTTCTTTTTCCTATAATTCAAAGTGAATAATATATTGAATCAGAAGCCTCAAATTTTATTACTCAAAGGCATGAGGGAAAATATTCAGGTGTGATTCTTCAATGGCACATGGTAATTTTTAAAGTTTGGTGGTGGTTCCACTCACCATGATAGAAAAACCACTGCAAGAAATTATATTTCTAATGTTCTAATTGAAGCTTTCTCAAATGATTCAAATTTTATTGTACAAAGGAGTATACAGTGGCAGAATGACCAAGGACATAATGAATGAATTCATTTCCTATGTGGTCATACATGTATCTTCATATATATTCATACATATATATGTGCATAAACTGAACTCCAAAATCCAGGATTTTTAAAAAAATTATACAAAACAGTTTGAGTCACTGGGGCAGTGTGCCCAAGCTTTCAATACCCTAAGTGATTCTATTTTTCATAGAATTTTACAAATATAAAGATTCTGACTGCCTATTTGCTTATTTGGTCTATTTTCCACCTAGCATTCGACTTCTAAGTGATTTCAGAGCTACAGGAAAATAATTTCTCCTAGATGGACATAGAGAAGGGTTTCATACTATCAGATTTGCAGGTTTGAAAATGTTTACTGATTCCAGGTAAATAGGCTAATTGCATTATTATCATTTTCTGAAAATTAAGAATTAAATTACAGAAGTAGATTAGCAGACTTTGCCCTTTTAAGTGACCAGTTATAAGACTTCACTAATTTTTAAAATCATGCCATGTTTGAGCCTTGTGAATGTCACATAAAGGTTGTGGTTTTTTTTTTTTACATGGTTACTATGGGAAGACATTAATTTTATTTCTGATGGCACTTCTGATAAAGTACACTTATTAATAGCATTCATTTTTTACTACTGCATTTAAAAATATGTATGCCTTAGCACATAACTGGAATTTCTTCCGTGTGGTTAAACATATTTGGGTTTTCGGTCATCGTAAAATCATTTTTGGGTTGTTGAACTTTTCACCTCACTATCGTGTAATCTCATTTCCCTTTAAAAATTTTAATATATCTTAGCAATTCGGCACAAAATTTAAAGATAAAAATACTACATAACTATTTTAAGTGAATGGTTTTTTTGTCTTAATTACAGTCACAAATATCGAGCCCATTATAAAAAAAGAACTAACCAATGAACCAATAATTATGGAATCATATGTAAAGAGGAAATCAGACCAAGGAAGAAATTCGACCTTTAGGAAAATGAAATAATGCCAACAGTTGAAATTTTCCAATCAAGTTTGTCTTTTTGCAATCTAATGTCTATTGAATTAAATTATTTTATGAATTTATGTAGTCCCCAGATTGTTGTGAATACTCTATGTAAGCAAGTAATACTCATTTGTTTTTTTAATTTATTTTTTATTGTGAGAATACCATACAGAGGAGTTGCAATTACATGGGCAAGATAACGAGTACATTTCTTATCAAGCATTGTTGCCTCCTCTTTGTTTCCCCTTCCCATCCCTTCCCATCTCCCCCACCCCTAGTGATCCTCCCCTCTCCCCAACTTGTAAAGTTCATTTTTCGACATAACGACTTGTACATCTCATTGTTGCAATGGGTACACCTGTATCCCTAATTAAACGATTTGTTTTTTCCCTTCCCCTCCACAAATTATACCAACATCAAATACAGTGAAAGCATGGGTTATACCATGGGGAAGGGACATACAAAGCAACATAGAAATTATCTTATAAATATGTTAGAAACAATTGCATGAAAGAAAGAAACAACAACAAAAATTGAATACTTATCTTGGGGTTCATTCCCCTAACATCACCTTATCTGACTTTTTCTGCTTGATTCAGATGTACACTAGTTATTGCAAATAAGGGAAATCATGGGACCTATGTTTCTTTGGGCCTGGCTTATTTCACTTAATATATTTTTTCAAAGTCTTTCCATTTCTTAACAAATGGAGCAATGTCATTCTTTCTGATGGAGGCATAGAATTCCATTGTGTATATATACCACATTTTCTTGACCCATTCATCTACTGAGGGGCATCTGGGTTGGTTCCATATCTTAGCTATGGTAAATAATGCTGCAATAAACATAGTTGTGCTGGTAGCTTTACTATGGTCTTGTTTGTAAACATTTGGGTAAATGCCCAAAAGTGGGATTGCTGGGTCATAGGGGAGCTCTATGTGGAGTCTATTGAGGAACCTCCATACTGCTTTCCAAAGTGGTTGAACAAGTTTACATTCCCACCAACAATGCAGTAAGGTTCCCTTCTGTCCACATCCCCTCCAGCATGTTAAAGGTTGGCATAAGATATCACTGAGGTTTTTTTGCATCCTCTGCAGTGTCCTATTTCCCTCTGCATGGTGAAGAGTCCTCTCCCATCTTTGCTCATGGTCATCTGTCTTCCATAATTTGCATGTTTTAATAGTTGGTGCTGTATCAAATGTGTTTCTGTTATTTTTAGATGTGGCATCTAACTTTTTTAAGATGTGGTTTCTAACTTTTTGTGCTATGTTAGTTATGTTTGCTATCATTTTCTTATTCTACATTAGTTTTGAAATCTTTGTTCACTCATTTCATACAAATTTATAATAATTGTATTACATAGAGGTTTTCTTTGTTGTGGTTGTTATATCAATCCTATCTACTAAACCCCTTCAGATTAGGAAGCAGTGAGAAAACTATCAAATAGTTCTGTTTTTCAGAAGGAAACAATAGTCCTTACAATGATGTCCACAGTGAGGAAGCAGCCTCTGAAGGATATTTTCAAAGAAAATATTTTTAAAAAGCCATGTAGAAATATTAAGGTATTAGGTAAAAAGATAAATTGAGAGTAACCAGAAGCACAAAAACTTAAGTACAGTGATAATGCCTAAATTTGATAGTTTGTTGGAAAGGGTGAAAATCGGATAACATTCATCAAATTAAGAAGGATACATTTTTAAAGCTTCTTGACTAGGTGTCTACTGGCATTTAGTAGCTATCTTTTTTTTAGGTAGAATTAAAATATAATCTTTTCTTTAAGGTTCTGTTCATATGGAGATTTAGTCATTTTGGCCTTCTTTCAGTCCAGTGCTGAGTGCTGACACACAACTTTAAGTATTACTAGTCACATCAACCCTTCAATGGTTGATAGGCCTGTCAAAAATTTGTCCAATTGTATCTAGTCACTTTGTCCTACATGTTTGGTAAGAAATCTTGATGGAGCAGGATCTTTTGAGTATGGTTATTTCCTGTCTGACTTGTACCAAGCAGACTCCACTCTTAGAAGAGCCTTTCATCTAGTGTTTTGATATATCGACTTCTGAAACTAGGAAATGAATAACATGTAGGTAGACTTTTCACCCCCACCCTACATGAAAATCTGGCATTGTTTAACATTTGGAACCAAACAATTAAGTCACCTAACTCTTCGGTAGCTATTTCATCTCTTCATCTATGTAGTAGCAAATGATCCCATACTACATATTTAGATGCCAATCAGGATGAGAGCAATAACTGACCTAATGTATTCCTCACTTGATGGAGCTCTAGTTGTGTTGAGAGTCAACAAAAATTTACTAACAACCACAAGGAATGAATCACAAGCACTCCCTGGATTTATTACTACTGAACATTCATCTAAGAATTTTAAAAATAGTAACAGTCAGATAAAGCAGTTCATGCAATAATGTAAGCTCCCTATATCTCTGAACAAGTTAGCACTATCAATATTCTTCCCAACTAAACTTGTTCAGTGTCCTTTCTGTTAAAGTATAAGATCAAATTGGGATTCAAAGTAAAATCCGTAGTTTCTGTCCTCCTCCCCTAATTGTCCCTTTCTGTCAATAAGATGATAATCACTGGGTGGTCTGTTGCCTGGAGGAACTAAATCATGACTGACATACAAGTCAGACAAGAAAAGTTTTGGTTTATTAACAGTCTACATTATTAATTCTGACAACTGTTGGACAGAGTAGGTCATGCAACTGAGGCTATGAATTTACCATGAGTTAGCACAGTGTATTCATTCAATACATGGCGCCTCAAAAAGACTAATTTGAAAATAGAATCCCCCAAAGAAATGATTAGCTCTTTGTCAAAAGATGACATTTCAAAATGAACTCCAGGAAGTGCAAACAAGAGGTTTGTTTGTGTGCTCTGTTTTACTGTATTTGTTTCCTTTCCTTTAGTTCTGTATGTTCATTTATATCTTTGGGAGGCTCAGAGGAGGCACAGAAATGGAGGGGCAAAGGGTGAACAAATGCAGCAGTGGTACTCACTGGACACCATATTAAAATGAACTCTACAACTTGGGGTGGAATGGGAGGGAAAAACTTGGAGAGAGAGAGAGAGAGAGAGAGAGAGAGAGAGAGAGAGAGAGAGAGAGAGAGAGAGAGAGAGAGAGAGAGAGAGAGAGAGAGAGAGAGGAGAAAGGAGTGACATTGTCTAAAAAGAAATGTACTCTTTACCTAACATATAACTGTAACCCCTCTGTATATCACCTTTATAGTAACAACTATATATATATATATATATATATATATATATATATATATATATATATGTTTTATTTTTTGTCAGTCTTGGGCCTGAACTCTGGGCCTGGGCACTGTCCCTCAGCTCTTCATCTCAAGGCTAGCCCACTACCACTTGAGCCACAGCACCACTTTCGGCTTTTTCTGCTTATGTGGTGCTGAGGAATCGAACCCAGGGCCTCATGCATGCAAGGCAAGCGCTCTACCACTGAACCACCTTCCCAGCCCAACAACAAAATATTTTAAAAGATGATTTCTATGGAAGCTAAATTAAAATGCAAAATAAAGAAAAACTGAAAAATATCCCCAATGTAATAGCCGATAAACGGGTTATTTTTGAACTTTTATTGCACTGTAGGGAGAACTTTAAGAGGATTTTATTCTCTTTCTTTTTCCACTTAAGTGATCTCTAGGGTTGGCAAATTCCTAATGTTATGATTTTTGTTTTCCTTCTCCTTCACTTTATTTGTGTGGACCTAACACACCTTTCCAAAGTGAAAAAGATCACAGCCCTGTTGGAAGGCTCTCAGAGACCTGGAATGATCCTTATCTCTCTGAAGTAATCCGATTCCACCAAGTCAGCAAGGCTCCAATGAATGCTACCTCAAACCCACATATCAACAAGATACTGAAGCCTGAATCACTAATGAGGGGGATGGGAGTGAAAGAGCGGAGAAAGCTTTCTCTTTAATAACAGAAAATTCTTCTGACTTAGAGGCTGGTCAGTAAGCACAATCAATACCTCTACTCGTGGCCAACCCTTTTTTAATTTTGAAACAAAAATTGCAATTTCTCCCAAGGACAATATTATTTTTATTATTTATTTATTTTATTTTTATTTTTTTGGTCAGTTGTGGGGCCTGAACTCTAGGCTCAGCTCTTTAGCTCAAGGCTAGCTCTCTACCACTTGAGCCACAGTGCCACTTCCTGCTTTTTCTGCTTATGTGGTGCTGAGGAATTGAACCCAGGGCCTCATGCATGCAAGGCAAGCACTCTACCACTGAGCTACCTTACCAGCCCCTCCCAAGGACAATATTGCACAGAAGTGATCTATGGTTTGTTTGTGCCCTCTGGCTATGCCTTTCTACCTTGCCAAGGGGCAAATGCTGTTGAGACAGGATTGCTCTACATCAACCAGGGCTTTCCACAGCTTCCGCTGCATTCTCTGTTCAGTGCATCTGTGTTCTGGCTTCTCCACTAGTCTGCTCTCTTCTGAAAAAAAATAAAAAGATTCCTTTGAATAAACTTTTTATGCCTGACTTGATATGTTATGATTCAAGGGCAGAAAAATAGAGCCAAGTAATGTTATATATGCCACATTTTATGTATGGTATTTCATAGAGATTTTTTAGATCATTCAATTCATAGAGCCAAGAATGCGTGTGTGGGATTGTAAGTCTCAGTCAAAATAAAGCTAAACACATCCAGTGGAGAGAAATAGTTCTTTATGGATTCTAAATGCACTGAAATTTCTCCATGAAGATTCATCAGCCACCTAATGAAACTAATAACAACTTTTAAATGAAAAGAATCTATGTTACAGATCAAAGCATTAAGGCTTCTTAAACTTTTCCACTTTTATTATATTCTAAACATACTCCTTATTTTCTGCTTAATCCAACAATTTATTGTCAGATAAGGATATTACATGAATATCTTAATCCAGAATCAATTTACTTCAACTATTAGATTCCTGGGCACAGTATTATTAATTTAATTAAAATGAAATTTGCTTTAGATAGGAACTTAAATCACCAAACAAGGGTAGGGCTATGGAAATTTCTGTTTATAGATTGAGTATGTGTCCACAGTGTTATGGGAATTGATGTTTAGTGAGTTATTTTTTTCTGTTTTGTTGCCTGAATCATTAACATAATGCACACTGCAATGAGTAGATGCACACAATAATAATGCAGGATCCTAGGAAAATGTACACAGCAATTTCAAGAAAACTGAATACCTATAAACAATGTACACATATGTGCAGTATACTCAAGGCATATTAAAACATTCTTACATATTTCTTTTCCCTACAAAATAACTTCATTACTTTCTATTGACTAGTCCAGATTTGGGGTGGAATTCTTGCTCTTAAAATAGGTGGATTTTTTCTTTGCACTATTAGAAAAATGGCACTCTATCAAAAACCAGTGACTGGGAAAACTAAGTCAGTATTCTTGAGCATTTTTCTGGTGCTCTCTCCCATTCTACAGTGGTGCGTATGTTACCTAACATGGACTAGTTTTTACTGAGAATGGGAAGTTTGAAGCTATGCTTTCAAAAAATACTGTTTCCCTGCCTCCCCCCCCCCAAATACTGTTCCCAATGGACAATACAGAAAAAAAAAAAAACAAAGAAAATTCAGTAAAAGTAGAAGGTATTAAATGAGTTCTATCCCTACCCATGAAAGGCCTTAGACATAGACATTCTATATGGCCACAAAGTGGTTAGTTTCATTCATAATGTCAAATTCATTTGCGAAATATTTTATATCAATTGTGCCAAAGGAAAATGTAATAGACATTGTACATTTTTGGTGTCATGTAGTAAAATATAAATTTTTTATTTTTATAATTTATTTTTAATGGACAGGGGACAGAGAGAGGAGAATTAAAAGACAACTGGAAAAATGTAGTGATCATTTAAGAAGCTTTATCTTTTTTTGGACTATGAAGTGAAAATAAATGTGAAACAGATGGTTTGGGGGCAGAGGTCACAGAAAAACAAATGTAAAGTCTTAAAGCCAAAGGATTCGTGGCAAAATGCTGGGTGAGCTCTACAAGGAATTCAAAATCATTTAAAAAGATTTGAAAATCTGCAGGGACATCAGAGGCATACTTCAGTGACAGCTCTCTTCAGGTCACAAAAATGAGAGAAGAGAATGTTCCAAATGAATCATTATCAGAAATTCCCAGAAATCATGTCACTAGGTGTATATATGTTGGGGATAAGGTATTTGTTATTATCTCCTGGGCTTTTAGACTTTTAATTCTACGCGTGTGCACGTGTGTGTGTGTGTGTGTGTGTGTGTGTGTGTGTGTGTGTTCATCCTGGGAGTAGGATTAAAGAGACCAAATGTAGCATGGAATGGCCAAGGCTAGAGTCTGAATCTGCCTCATGGTTGGAAATTTAGGTTTGATTCTAAGCACAAGAGAGGCTAGTTTGGTTTAAGCCAAGGGCAGTCAAGCAAGGAACAGCATGATCCAGTTTGTATTCTAAGAGACTTTCAATTGATGCATTTGGGAGATTGAGTTGGAAGGCACCTTGGGATAGGTAGCAGGGAGAAGAGAGAAAAGGCTGTACATACTTTGGGATGTTTGGCGATGAGGAAACGAGGAATCAAAAGACAAATCCTTGTTTGGAGCTTGAGATCCTAGGTCAATGCTAATACCATTTACTGAGATGATGGAGAAATTGAGTTGTTGCCATTGTATAAAGGCCTAATATTCTTGTTGCTTTGCTAATCAGGAAAAAATATTGAATAATAAAAAGGAGCAGCTAATACTTGTCACATGATTTACTAAGTGCCCGCATGAACTTTAATCACTTTGACTTGACGCATTCTCATAATTTTGTTCATATTTATATTTCTATAGTACAGATGAGGAAATTGGAAACCTAAAAAAAACTAAAAGCACTCTAATGCAACATAGTTTCACCTGCTCAATCTGATTCTACAATGTTTTAAAAAGATTTCATTTTTAGCATCCATTTACTCTATACATTATTATATGATAAAGACTTAGAGAATAGATTTGAATTTCAGCAGAGATTCAAATATACTTCAGATATAAACTTAGGAGTCATAATTACAAGAAAAGATTTGGTGGAGCCAGGAGAATAGGTAATTTGGGGATGGAAAGACAAATGGTTAGAGCCAGCATGCCCTAGAATTTACCAAGTTTATTTTATTTATTTATTTATTTATTTATTTTTGGTCCGGTCGTGGGGCCTGAACTCTGTGCCTGGGCGCTGTCCCTCAGTTCTTCAGCTCAAGGCTAGCACTCTTCCACTTAAGCCACAGCGCCACTTCCGGCTTTTTTCTTTTTGCTTATGTGGTGCTGAGGAATCGAACCCAGGGCCTCACACATGCAAGGCAAGCACTCTAACACCGAGCCACCTTCCCAGCCCCCAAGTTTATTTTTGAAGGGTAAGAAACAATGGAATTTTCTGAAGGGAATTTGAAGTTAAGCTCTCTGTCTCTGTCTCTGTCTCTGTCTTTCTCTCTCTCTCTCTGTCTCTGTCTCTCTCTCTCTCGCTCTCTCTCTTTTTGGTTTTGCTATTTATTTGCTTATTTGTTCATGAATGAGAGTAATTAGGAAGACTAAGATCTAGGGAAGAAAATAACTGAAGAATCAAACCCTGGTAACTGATTAGAAATGAAGAAAAGATTGAGAGTTTATTGTTAAGTCAGGATTCATTGCTTTTCATTTATTTGTTTGTGAGTTCAAAGCCAGCCTAGGCTACACTTGAGTAAGCTTGAGTCCAGTTGGTCTTTATAGTAGGACCTTGTCTCAAATAATAACAAAAGACAAGCTTACATGCTCCCATTACATTACTTCAGTTGTATTCTGTTGAGTTATTTCTTATCTCCCAGACTAGGCCACACATTCATGCAGGTAATAATCTTGAAGTTAGTACCCATCTAGATTTAAGATGATTGGGTGGTTATATATTGTAAGTGAGGAAAGCAAGAAGAAAGAAAGGAACTAAAATCATGAGAACTCAAATTTTTCATTAAAATTCCCTCCTTCTTTGGTTGTTTGCTGTAACTAAGGATCAACACAGAAGTTCTCCTGAGAAATTAGAATTGTACTAGCTGACACTAACTCTCTTCTAACTTTTTTTTCCCCCTTACAGGCTGCTCTTAAATCCTTCCCAGACTCTGAGAACCCAATTGAATGCACAACTAAAGAGCTGTCCCCATGTCTGTTTTGCATGTCTGGGTCACTTCCACACTGATCTCTCTCCCTGCCCTTATCACTTGTGGTTATCACTTTAATGATGTTTTCATTTCACATCTTTACAGTTCTCTTCAATAGAAGATATTACAAAGAAATAGAGCTACTGGGTTGAAATTCCCTGGCTATGTCTTTACTGATGCAGTGGGAAGACAAGATAGGTTCTCTAGTTTTTCTCCTAGTCCCTCCTCATGGTATGTAGATTCTTCTCTAACAGTAAACACTTCCCTAGCCTTTCTCTGTCTTCGCTGAAATTTTGTGGATTGACTGCCTGAGGCACAGGATGGAAGGCTTTTCTGAACTGTTCTCTTGGGAAAATGCCAAAAAAAAAAAAAAAAGGAGAACTCAATAGTCCATTAAAATAATATACTGCTCTGCTATTTAGGCAACAGCATTAATGTTGTATGGAGAAGCTAACTGGCTATGAGGGTAGATAAACAAACTGGATCAAAAGTCAGAGCTGCATTTGGCAACAGAATTTTGTTTCTGTGTATATTCGTGTCATTATTTTTACTCCTGAATGTAACATGTGGAATTAATCATTGGAATCACCATGACTAAGAGGAAAAATAATCAAAAATAGAGAGTAAGTTTCTTAGATGAGTCTCCTTTAATCCCATTTAGGAAGTTGAGGAGAAGTATTTCATGGCAGCAGTGTAATAGACCACATCTGGAATTGTAAATGCTAAATAATCAGAATTGAAAATCTGACATACAAAATAGACTGGTTCATCTCCTCAATTAATGGCTATAGATATCATATGTGGCCTAATATCTGGACTATTAGCACATGACATGATATCTACTTACATGAAACCAAATCTTGGACCCTTATTTTGATGGTAGCAGAAGCTCCAAGAACTTGTTATGGCATTTAGATCCACAAGTAAAAATAAGAACAAATAAAAGAAATATTCCAAGAATGTTAAATTTCACCTTTGTTATTTTTAAAATATATATAAAAAGTTAGTAGTATTCCTCTGCCACTCATCTGGTGTAGTTATTAACTAGAGACTGTTTTTGAATATTTTCTTTTATGATCGTCTCTTCGTGTCTCTGCCCCTGTCAATCCCTGTCAATTTCTCCCTCTCTCTCTTCTTTCCTCTCCTGTCCCTCCCTCCCTCCCTCCCTCCCTCCTTCCTTCCTTCCTTCCTTCCTTCCTTCCTTCCTTCCTTCCTTCCTTCCTTCTTTCTTTTCTTCCTTTCATCCTTCCTTCTCCCTCTTTCTCTCTTTGTCCTGTTCCTTCTCTCTCCTTCTTTCTCTCATTTGCTCTTTCTTTCTCCTTTTCTTTAAAGAAATAAACTTCCATATATTGTCCTATATAGAGATAGGAACAATCTAAGATAACATAATTCAAACATTTCTCATCTAAAATAAATGTTTTTGTGAGGGTAACAATAGAAAAAATATTAGCAATAATCTTTATAAGAAATGCATTATTGTTCTTAATCTGCTTTTACTCTTACCATTTATTAATGAAAACAGCCACACCAAACAATAGATAATGTGTTTTATATATATATATATATATATATATCAATTATTGTGTGTATATAATGACTTTTCTGCATCAACTATCATTCAATTAACAACACATTTTGATAAAGCTATTTGAGATAGCAAGAAACAAAATGAAAAGTACTATCTTAATATTTAACTTTACAAAACTTCTGTAATCTATTATTCAAAAAGCCAACTGCAGAAATACATTTATTTCTTTTTTTTCTTTCAAACTGCTTTCATGTATTGTGAATAATGAACTTTTGAGAATTTCCTGGAAACAAGCAATACAGAGAAGAACGCAGCCTCGAGTAATTGTTCTTCAAATTAAGAAAAATTATAAATAATTTCAAAAGTTTGTTTCCCTGAGTCTGAACTCTGCTCTAAATTTCTATTAGTTTTGTGTATTAAGCATTATGAATGATTGCAAATGTTCATCACTTTCATATGCTTTTTTCAGCAAAAATTCAGCATTATATCCCTTATTAATAGAGAGAGGGCAACTGGGAATTGGGGGGGGGGGATAGATAAGGGTTAAAGATCATTTGTTTCATAACTCCTCAATGAGAATTATAGGCAAAGATCATCAAATTCTGGACTAATTCTGTGCTGTCAAACTTCCAATGTGCTACAAGTATTAAGGGTAACTAGTATCTGGTTTAACACAAATTATATAATTATGGCAGAAGCATTCAAATCTAACTCTTCCCAAGCATTAGGTTAGTTTAAACATTGGGAAGGTTTCTCTGCAAATAAAAAAGGAAAACAAAACATTAAACTTGTGGGTGATTATCTCTAAGTTCCAAATGGTAAAATAATAAAGGTAACCATTTACCAAAGGGGATTATTATGGTAAATACACAAAGATATTTGGCTTTGTTATGAAATAAGAAGAAAATTCATGGAATCAATTTTGTGGGGAAAAGGGGACACATTTTATTGTTTTTCAGTGTAAAAGTTCCAGTGACCAATGTTACATGATGATAACTTTTCAGAGCAGTCTGGAAATCTTTATTTCAATTATTTCCCTTTCTATACTCTATTTCCAAGCATTTTAAAATCTAAACTCTTAGTGGAACTTATTCTCAGACTACTTGTTTTTATACTGAAGTTTAAGTAGCTCAACATTGATAAAATCCAAGTTAAAGATACAGCAAGTAAGATAAGCTTTGTTAATATTAGTAACCTACAATTAATTTGCAATTGAAATATATATGCATATCCGTAGGAATTTAAAAATCAAATGCCTTTGACAGAAACTGACTAGGATTTGCAAAACTTGAATATGCAGCTGGGCACCTGTGGCTCATGCCTGTAATCCTAGCTACTCAGGAGACTGAGAACTGAGGATCACCATTCAAAGCCAGCCTGGGCAGAAAAGTCCTTAAGACTCTGTTTTATTATTATTATTATTTTATTTTTTTTATTGCGAACATATTGTACAGAGGGGTTACCATTACATGGGCAAGATAATGAGTACATTTCTTATCAAGCATTGCAGCCTCCTCTTTTGTTAACCCTTCACATCCCTTCCCAGGCTCCCCCCCCTCCGCCCCCCCCAGCCCTTCCCCCCCGCCCCCCCCCACCAAAGTTGTAAAGTTTGTTTTCGACATGACAACTTGTGCTTCTCATTGTTGCAACAGGTCCACCTGTATCCTTAAACGACTTGTTTTTCCCCTTCTCCTCCACAAATTATACCAACATCAAATATAGTAAGACTCTTATATCCAATTAACAACCAGAAAACTGGGAGTGGCGCTGTAGCTTAGTAGTAGAATGCTCACTTGAACTGAAGAGTTGAGGGACAGTGCCCAGCCCCAGAGTTCAAGCCCCATGACTGATAAAAAACAAAAGCAACAACAACAACAACAAAACTTGAATGTGCACAGTGGATTTGTTAAATTAGTGCATAGGACTTTTTATTTTTATGATAGATGTAGATATATATATAAACCTGCATTGATTTCAGAGATAGGTGTTGCAAACTGGAAATAAGTACCAGATACAAAGTCTACAATCTATGGAATGAAATGGTGTTGAAGCCACATAATATTTGGTTCATATTCCTAAGCCAAAATACTTTGGCCATTCTGGTTTACCATAATTTTAATAATATAGTAAACAAAAAATTATGCCATATTATTTGAAATCAAACAGTGTGGCCCAGGTAATTTAATTATTTACAGAAGATGTAAACAGGATCTGATTAATAGCAAATACCTATAAATAATTCAAGGGTAAACAATTAGGAAAATGCTTAAGTACAAAGGAAGATCACGAGAAGGGATAAATCAGTGTTTGAGAGGGAATTTTCAAATTTGGGGATATACTTTGACATAACTGGCAAATTTCAGTATATATGTATATATTTATTTATTTATTTGTCGGTTGTGGTTCTTGAACTCTGGGCCTTGGCACTGTCCCTCAGCTCTTCAGCTCAAGGCTAGCACTCTACCACTAGAGCCACAGTGCCACTTCTGGTTTTCTGGTGGTTAATTGGAGATAAGAGTCTCATGGACTTTCTTCCTCTCCCCCCGCACCCCATTTTCTGGTGGTTAATTGGAGATAAGAGTCTCAGGGACTTGCCTGGGCTGGCTTTGACCCATGATCCTTAGATCTTTGCCTCTGAGTAGCTAGGATTACAAACGTGAGCTACCTGTGCCTGGCTAAATTTTTAAGAAGAGAAATCAGTTGTCACATTTATCTCTGGATCAATGTTCTAACTGTGCTTATTTTTAAAATTTATTTTCTCTTTAACTACTGAATGTGAATAATTTTTATCAAGATGCACTTGGTGTGGTCTTCCGTGTGTTTCTTATGTTTAGAGTTAATTGAGTTTCTTGAATCAGAGAGTTTATACTTTTCATGGGAAAAATTAAACATAATTTTTCTCTTTTTCCTATGCTCCCATCTTTTCTTTCCTTCAAGACTCCAAATGCATTATTATTATTACTTGAAGCTGTCATGAACCTTGTAGAGCTTAGGTACATCATTGTATTTTTTTCTCTTTTATTTCAAGTAGCTTATATTGCTATGTCTTCAGGTTTCTATATATTTCCCTACAGCTCCTAATCTGCTGTCAACCTATTTTGGTTAACTCTCTATCGTTGTGAACATAATCATTATAACAACACATTTATTGGCTTCAACGTAAAGAAACAAAAAACCACCAGCAGTGTCACTCAGTAGATGCTACGTTGAACATGGACTGTACAACATGTAGGCAGGGACCAGAGGAAAAATCTGGGAGAAGGAAAAGAAAAGTGTGGCATTGTCCCCAAAGAAATGTACTCATTACCTGACTTATGAAAAGGTAACCCTCTATACACCAGCTTTATAATAACAATACGAATATCAAACCAATTCAGAGTATTGCAGTCTTCTGGAGTCAAATATAGATTTTACTAGGCTAACCTCAAGGCATTGATAGGCTATATTCCTTTGGAAGACTCCATGAGAGAATTGATTTTCTTTATTTCTTCAGCTTCTAAGTACTACATAGAAGCCTCTAGGCCTGTCTCCCTCATTGCATATTCTTTTATCTATTCTGCCCTTACTCTTTGTGTGCCAGTACACACACATCCGCACTATGATCCACCTATTTTCAGGCTTGTAGTCAACATCATCATTGAGCCACAGGTCTCATATGGCTTCTTCCTTTCTCTATGGAAACATATTTTTCTGCCTTCACAGGCCTGCAACAGAGATCCTTCCATTCCCAGCGTCCCACGTAACTTGAGAAAACAGTCACATTTTACAACATCTAGTTCCACAGTGAGAACGGGTCTTGTGAGCCTCTCTACTCAGAATGGCCTCAAACTAGGGTCCACCAATCCTCAGACTCCCAAGTAACTAGGATTACATATTGAGCACTGCCATCCAGTTTCCTTTTTAGGACAGTTATATTATATTTGATGCATCCTAACAAGCCAGCAGAATCATTCCATATAACTGTACCTTCAAAACTCCATTACTATACAAGATAACACATTCATGGCCCTAACGATTGAGAGGCATTTTTGAGGAGCCGTTGTTTTACATGCCACACAAATTCTGGCAGTTTAGGTGTTTGAATGGATTCCTCAGCTTTGGATGTCTGAAAAAATATTGAAGCTTTGTGTTTTGAAGACATTTTCATTGGTGTGTAGAATTCTCAGTAGACCAGAATGTTTAAGTATAGAAGTTTTTAAAGTTTTCATCTCTAGTAGCTTGATTGAACTTTTTTTTTTTTCATCCTTATTTAACTATACCTGGTCTTTTTCCTGCCTTCCTTCATACATGGAATATGGATATATTGTCTTAAGATCCTTGTTTGCTACTGGGCTGTTTCTACTTCTATTGCTATGGATTCATTGTTTTCCTCTCCTCATTTTGGGCTGAAATTTCCCTGCTCTGAACCATTTATTAATTTGACCAAATCCTGTGAATTTTATCGTATTTAGATATTTAGATAAACCTGTACTTAAAAAGTACTCATCTTTTTTTTCAGAAGTGGGTGAGTCACTTGAAAATGGTTTGAAACTTTTGGGATTGACCTTTAATTTTTTTAAAAAAGATATTTTAAACATAGTTTTATTCTAGAGTTAAACTTTTCTTTTCTTTGGGAGGCAGACCCTATTAAATAGTCTATTTTTTTTAATCACCTAGGTTTCCTCTTTGAATGAAGAAAAAAAACCCAAACATTCCTGCTGTGGGAATCATACCTTTAGATGTGTTTTTGGTAAGAATTGATTTGTTTTTGTTTTCTTTGTTTTTGCTCAGCTTTGGTGAAGACCTACTCTACTAAAAGCTCAGAGGAGATCCTGTGCTGAGCTCTGGAACATTCCTACTATAGAAGATATTTCGACTTTTACCTCTAAACTGTCACTGTGGACTTCTCAGTCCATCTCTTCCCCCAGAGAAAGGGGCACCTGGATTCCTCTCATTTGCACTGTGTCCTGAAAAAAACACTCACTGAACACCTACCTGCGTGTCAGGTTGGGACTGGTCTGATTGATTTCCACTTTCTCCAGAATCACTGCTTTGTACCGCCCAGGTACTGATGTCCATAAAACATTTCTCACATACTTCCATATTTCTGAAGAATAAAGTTTTGTATTTTCTGAAAGATCAATAAAAGTTTGTCACCCCTCATGGTGAGAAGTAACAGTCTTTCTATTCTTTTATCCCAATAGAAGAAAAGCTCATCTTAAACCTTTCTGACATGCCACCTCCTGGAAGTCCTCTGGGGAAAGCCAGTGGGTATCACTGGCATTTAACATCTTAGAAGGAGCTTTGATGACTTCCTATATTACTATCGATTTAGTAAGGTGTTTGCATCCCCGTGTTTAAAGTAATGCTTGCCACCAGACTTGCATCCTGGCACATGTGGTATGTGCAATGGGATCTTCATATTAGACGTATTTGATGCTAATTGCACTGTGCAGTTGACCTGCTTGGCAACAGGGAAACAGGAAGGCAGGCTGCTGGGAGACTGGAGTCCATGGGCTGGGAACAAGACAGCTGCTCTTTTTGTTTAAGCTGCCACTCGCTTTGCCAATGCATAGGAGCCGCTCACAAATCATGCAAATTTCTGAGTCTTTATGATGC